>NW_028277373.1:0-180313 GCF_059751315.1 Micrasema longulum
GTGCTAATAAATCGATTGTGGATTTCGAGTACCTCTTAACCCTTGGCCTGCCATCCTCAGGACTGAGGTGGACGAACTCCGATCACGTAGAGTACGAGGGAGAGTACCAGCGAGAGTACCAGAGACAACTTCCCACGCAGTCAGACTCCTGGCGCCTGTGCCGAGTATCAAGAACACGGCTAAATCACCACTGTATAACAGGTGTTTCTTTTTTTTTATTGTCATAGAACTTTCGATTGCACGACGCACCTCCAAAAATACCTTGTCGTAAGTCTTAATTTGACTGTTTTGAGATATGAATACAGTTTACACATTTAACAAAATCTGACTTAGGAGAAACTTATGTATATCTACGACTTTTCTTGAGCGAGATATATCATGAACTTCAGCATGCTTTAAAACGTTTTTGTAAAATATCGAGAACTCTCAGAACACTGCAGTAATAGGAAAATATTTTTTTTTAAAACATTTTTAAAGTAATAAAGGTCCATGAAATACTGTCCAGTAAAAAAAAATAATTTTTTGTTTCTTATTTGCATAAAAAATATTTTTAAATTTGTAATTTTGAATTCCCGCAAAAACTGTAATTCCATTAGCCACGCCCGTAATACGTCACGATTCATGTTTATTTATTCCTGGCTATTGAAATTTGTTTAAAACATTATCACAAATCTTGATGTTACAACATACAAAGCCAAACACGTCGCGTTTTTCTAGCAATGTACTTTTTATCAAACGGGTAAGTGCGACAAAATACTCAGCATTAAAATGTTACTTTATATTGATCAAATAATGAGCATTAATCAATTTAAAGCTTGCTTTTTCCTCCTGCAAAATTGCGAATTCAGATATACCACAGTGTACTTTTAGGCATGCGACTTGTTTTCTGTAACAATACTTAAATAAATAATAGAACGCTTTACATTCAAACAACGCTTGCAAATTGCAGTAATTCATTAAAAATCAGTGTACAGTTCGCCAAAGGTCATTTCGTGAAACCTTGAATATAATTCTTGACAAGTTTGGCGACAATATTACTTCCAGAAATTATCCTGTTAATTGGCCTCTACGATCCTGTGACTTGACGCCAGAGGATTATTTCGTATGGGGTTATATTAAGTCTATGGACTACGGAAAAAAAACGACTCTTGAATCATTGGAAGTCAATATAACGCGCACCATTTCGGAAATAACGGCGGATTTGTTTAAAAAATTGCCAAAAATTAGACCAACAGAAAGCCCTACGTAGCTGCTAGTCATTTTCAAAAAATAAAGGCATATTTTTATTCATTTGAACATAATGAAAACAATCTTCCAACAAATATTTGCCTCATTTATTTCAATTTAAAACACCCGATAGAAGCAAGTCTTTATTTCAACACGCGACTCAACTCGAATCAAGATTTGCACTCTAAATTAATTTATACGGCATCTTGGGCCAATACAGATAACTATTTATAGGTAATTATGTACGTACAGGTAAATAACAAGATCCTTTCACTAGCTGAGTAAGTACTGTACATAATTGATATGTTGCGTATTAAAATTAACGGATAAAAATTATAGTAAAAGTGTACTTTGTTTATCAAGTTTGTATCTTGTTAATGGCTCATTTAAAATACACAATATTATTTTTATTTATTTTTATTTGTTATTTTATAAGAAATCTTACGGGTTATAATTGTTCATCAGCAGGTAAGTTTGTTGGATTTATCTGATTTTTAAGTTTTTTTTTAAATTTCTGTGTAGTCATTGTTTGTTTTAATATTGTGAAGTAAGTTATTGTACATAATGTAAAACGCATACGAATTAAGAATCATAGTTGTAAAAATGAAAAATACGAATTGCGTAGTGGTTCCATGGCTAGTGTCGTGGACGGTCCAGGTTCAAACCCTACTCTACCACAACTTGATTTCCATTTTCTAACAGCGACGTTATTTAGAACTTGTTGAAAATGCCCCTAAAAAATGAAATATTTGGATAAATCATAAGAACGCAAATATATAATTTAAAAAAAAAAACAGTATAATTATTGACCTTGACGTGATTTATTACAAAAAAGGCGCTTTATAAGGTATCGTTTAATTAATATGTTTATATTTATAGTTACTAATGTTTTATCCTAAAAAAAAAATCCATAACCTCATAGTGTCGAGTTGTTTTACCATAGTAATGTTTAGGGCTAAAGACTACAGATGTACTTAGGAAAGAATCGAAAATACCTTATTATTTTCTAAATAGAGATAAAAGATACATTAAGTAATACAGAAATCATAATCTTGTTATAGTTTATAAAGTACCCACAACTTTTTGTAAAAAATGTATTTAACCCTTTATACACTTATTTTGCGTTGATTTACGTCTTGCAAACCTAATGAAATATGTTATTTTTTATTTTAATAAACCTTTTGCATTTGGAAGATTGATCTACCAGTGTACGATTTTACGATACCTGTGACTTAAAACCTTAATACCTCAATATTGCAGTCATATTTATGTACCACATTCTGGGTTAAACCATCAAAACTTAAATAAAACAATTAATTGAAGAAATATAATGAATTTAGAGTATTTTTTTTATCAATTATCATAATATTACGTAATTTATTGATAATATTAAAAATAACTCGACGCCGACAAATTTTATGAGCCTTTAAAAACTAAAGTAGTGAGGTAAAACAAACTTATCGAGGCTTTACTTATGTTAATATAATTATTTCCAAAGCTGGTTATAAAATGTCTACATTATGTTTCGGTATTCAGATCAGACGATAGTAAATGTATTTACGATTGAACTCAATTAAACTGATTCCGTCCTTTCTCACGTCTGCAATAATATTGATTATTTGGGTACAGTAATGTGACAATCAAGCTTCGTCACGATATGCGATCAAACTTGTACCTCAGCAATACCTCAAAATATGTTGAAACTTGCATGTGTCAAACTTGCAAGGTTTTTTGAGGCTGAAGGTTAAATAGCGAACCTCAAGTTTCGTTCATTTGACGGTTAATGCCTTTAAGAGGAACCGCGGTCTGACTTTTCTTCGTACAAACGCACTACGGTGTTTTTAACCTGTATTATGGCACTAGAGAAATGATTTAGAATATATAAATATAAAGTAATAATAATATTGCATTTGAAAAAGCTGAGTGGAAGACTGATTAACCATTGTGCGTTTTTACGATACTCTTGTGAACTTGTTATTAATACAAAATATTAGATAATAAAAACCTCAATTCTAGGTGTCCTATAAAGGGTTAAGAAGAATCGCGGTCTGGCATTTCTTCATACCGATGTAATAGGGTATTATCACTCGGGAGGAATATCGGATTTAACCAACTCTACAAATAAAAGACTTTTTAAAAATTCTCCTAGTGTTTATATAAACCCTTATAATGAATATTTCCATTCATTATTTTCGTTTCGAAAACGATCGTTTCTTAAGTTGGTATTAAATGTTGTCACAGAAGTTCACGGGTAATGCATTCATTTTAATGTCCCACAGGCCACAAATAGAAATATAAGGAGAGTTGTCTATGCATATTATCTTAAGCCCCCCCCTTACCCACTCCACACACCAGTTCCAGGCACTGACAGATGAAAGTTAAAACGGATTACATATTACATCTCAAATTTCTTTTATTATTTTATGGTTTTCAAGCTCTTCTAAATATTAATTTACTACGATAATGATAAATTAAATTATCAATTTATCATGAAAATTATAAATCACAACTCGTAGCGTTTGATAAGTGACCGGACGCCGAAAATGTAAACAAACGACACATAGAAAAAGGAAGCTATCTACAATACTCTATTAAATCCATAGACATTGATGAAAACAATCCGATGACGTCACAAAACATCCGAAGACGTCATACTTGATGACGTCACGAATTGTTTGTTTTTGGCACCATTCAAATTACTAGAATTTAATCCTTTATATCTCCTTTATTTCTTAACAGATTTTAATAGGAATAGTACCGATCGGCTTGTGATTTTTTAGATTTATTTATTAGCTAATAAAAAATCCATGATAATCGCCCATTCCGTATTTTCTCACTGGATAATGGTACTAGAGCAGTGATTTTTGTACACACTATAGATATTTAACATTGACGTGTCTCTATCGTATTGGTTTTATGATAAATTGTTTCTTATAGGAGCTAGGACTTTTCAAAAACGCGTAAAAGCGCCCAGTTTTATCTACCGTCTTCGAGCGTACGGTAACATGAAAGATCTTCAATTGAAAAAAAAAGAACTGAAGAAATATCTTCTAAATACTTTATAGTGTCTGTTAAACGGTAATCAATACATATGTATATTATAAATAAAATAATGTAAAAAAAATAAGTTCCACCTAAAAGTCTTTAGACTTAAGTGAGTAATAAATTGTAACGTGTATTAAAAAATATCAAATAAACTCTGTTCTGCAGAACTAACACTGTATACAAATACAAAGAAAAATTGATTCTGATACTCTTCCCCAAAAAAAAACCAAATCAGTTCAGTTATGGGGTGCGGAAAACGGGACAACGAAACCCCGATTTTGCTTTGATTTAAATTTGGTATGATTATACCTGACTGATTAGTCAGGCGCGCAGTTGTATTTTTTGCACAATATCGAGGAGGCATCTGCGAGAGAGTGACAGACAAACTATGTTCAAAATCCGATTCATCATATTTCTACATTTTGAAAATTTTGATAAACCTTTAGTGAACGTCAACGTTACTTTACTTAGCAACTGACGCCAAAGTAAATATGGAATATTTTGAGTATTTTCTACATTAAGTTAAAAGCTTTTTTTGTTACGTACATGAATAAACGATTGCATTGGATAATAATTATTGAATTACTTATTTTTTATAAGTGAATTATTGATTCAAATAAACTTTTTATGGATTCATTATTTCTAATTTGAAGTGAGCTTGATGTAAGTTATAACCGACCTCAAAGTTATTAAAAAATTTCAAGAAATAAAAATGGAGACGTTAGAGTATTTATAAGTCGCTGCACAACTCTGCTCCAGAATATCTAAGGGAAATCTACATTCCAGATGAACTGGCTGACAGACGTCTTACGCTTAGATCAGCTAAATCAACGTGAAAGCGGAAAAAATATTGGCGAACGCGCATTTGCGGTCGCAGGCCCTACGGCATGGAATGCTCTCCCAGCAGAGGTCCGAAACTGTGAGAGTGAAGTGATGTTTCGGAAGAAACTTAAAACCCACATGTTCTCTAAATCATTTGAATACATTCTTAGCATGTGGTGACAAAGTACAATATTTTTCTTAAATTAAAAAGTTAAAATTAAATTTATATCTTTATATAACCACTTTGTAAAGCACCCTTGAGGTATAATATTACAAAAAATGGCGCTATATAAGTTATCTATAATAATAATTATTATTATCTGACACAGCATTATTGTTTCATTCAAAAGCTTTACTTGCGTTATTCTTATTTATTCAAAATTATAACAAATAGTAAAAATAAAGTTAAAATAAACGAAGAAACAGGACGAAACGTTAAAGAAAAAGTTGTATAAACAAAAGCTTTGCAGGCTTTGAAAGAATCATGTTTTCAAAAACTAAGTTCTTTCTGAAGCTAGACATTCAGAAAGTTTCCAGACATTTCTTTGGGCTGTGTTAGTTCTTATTATGCGAAAAGTATTTTAAGCACAAGAACTGAATTTACATATATGTATGCAAAGGGTGGTAGAATTTTCTGACTTCCAATAGAGAAGAAAACTGTGTTAAAATAGTCGAATTAGGTCTGGGTAGTTGAGTACTGGAATCAAAATGGCTGTTTTAGAGTTTGCAAATTTTTGTCGTGCTGATTAGAGTGGGCCGATGATATAAGAAGTTTTTTAATTTTTTTAGACATCAAAGTAAAAGGGGTCTAAAAAGTTTCATTTTGGATCACTTTGAAGGTAAAAATTATTTAAAAAAATATTCCATACTACTTTTGGCCCTCAACCGAGGTTTGAAGTTTATCACTGTCTGAACATTTTGTTAATAATCTATATTGATTAAATATTTTTTTTTGTTAGTAAAGATAAAGCTTCATTAATTATCTCAAAATACATACTTGTATGTCAATAAATACTTAATTTGTTATATTTTCCCTGAAATTCAAATATAAATCCCTAAATTCCCCATTACATATTAAACACTTAGCCTCACCCTTAACCATTGGTTTTTCCCTCAATTATGATTAATGTACATGCTATAGTTCATAAGATTATTTTTATTTTCTACTTAAGTACCTTGAATTATATAACTATATAAGGACATTCAATCCAAATAATCTTCACATTCGTTTGAAAATGCCGTAATAAGGTGAAACAATTGTCACGAAGTTTTTATTTTTATAAGTTTATATTTGTAAAAATAAAATAAAGTGTTCAGTAGACTCAAATCAGTGTTTGATTTCTAATTATAAGTTTAAATATGGAGTTCTACAAAATAAACACCAAATCAATCAATCAACTACTTTTATTGACAATTTGAACATCTGTTAGGGATATAATATATTCTACCTACATTCTGTTTCAAGATTATGGTGATGCAAGCTGAAAAACGAACATTGAAATAATAAATGTTTGGCACTGTGAGGAGATATTAACGCATGAACCTATGTAGGTAACTTCTCATAGCTCCGTGTACGGTAAAGATTTGGATCATCTCGAAGGTAATTTGATGCTGACGAAGGAAGTTAGTTGCATCTGCCAGCGTTAGGAAAAATATTTTGGTAAAATTGCCTGTGGAGAAGCGTGGTAATAATCCTCCCAATTTCGCTGCGTATTTTGTCTAATACAGCGCTTGGCAAAGCTAAGGGAGAATTCTGAGAAGAAAAGTACCCTTCTTTTACAAGTTGCGGCTCTTGCTCGTTCATCTACTCTCTCATTTCCTATAATACCAGCACGTCTTTTTATCCAATATATTTAGATAATTATTCCTATAATTTTCAGATGCTTAATGAAGGGGATGGTGTTTTTTTATTTAGCGAATTGTGACTTTCAGCTGTAGTTTTGCGCCAAGACCTGGCATCAGGACGTAACTGTTAGAGAAGTTTTAAAGTTAAGAAAATAAAAGATAAAGTTTTACTGTCGGTAATGCAGACGAAAGTTTGACCGGCCGAATAAAATGGCACCCGTGAGATTACACCGTCTGATTAAAATTTAAATAAGTCGGATTTTTAGATTGCTAAGATATTCAAAAGCGGAAAAACTTTACGGGAATATTTAATCTAATACCTGATTAACTTAATATTTCCATTCGAGAAAGAATTATAAGCGTTTTAATTGGAGTAGTAATAATCTATGAGTTGCAAAACGGATAAAATTGAGAGAGTTAAAATGAATTTTTCGAAGGCAATTTGCTGATCAAACCAAGAACATAAAAAATATTGTGTTTTATTTCAGGATTATGAACATTGTGTGAGAATTTTAATTTTATAAAATGAAATAAATTTGTGCTCAGTAAACGAAATAAGCAGTTAACAATAAAGATTCCCTGATATGTAATTTTCCGTATTGAATAATTCAAATTTAAGTGGTAAGTGAACTAGACGCAAAGAATTATTTGTTTGTAACAATTCACGAACCAACTTTGAAATACAGTAAAAAAGTGTGTGTTTAAGTAATAGTAATTTGTAACGTGTCGCAGTTTTTTTTCTACAAAACACTCAGTTTATCCTGAAGACGGCTCCTGCAATGGTAGCCGAAACGTCGGAACAAATCCAACACACACGGTACCACCCAAAAAAGAAACATATTGATAACAGTGACCGTGATAACCTTCGCACCTATTTAAATAAATATATATTACGCTTTTACCCCTTTTCAATTGAGTCATTACAAACTGACCTAAAATTATATAAATAGTTTAATGTAAATACAAACTCTAGCAAATTATGCGTCATTAATTGATTACGTAAAACGGAAGTCTAGAAAGTAAATACCCTTTTTAATTTATGTATTAATTTAAAAACGGAATAAATATACACTAGAAGAGTTCAGCCTTTCATACCAAGTCGTCAAAGGCCATCCCGCAGATATTTCGTAAGTATTAAAATCAAGAAAAAACTTTTAATGTACAATCAACAAACCATTCAAAGACTTCTGAAAGAATCTTAATCTAGCCTAATTCTTTTTATGCCGAAGGTTTCATCCCGGCCCTTAAAGTATTTTAATTAGATCAGCGAGGAAAATAATTACGGGGGTTGATGGAAACGAATCCCTAACTAAATGAGAGTTGATACCCTTCAGTAGGTAGGGAAATTAAAGAAAATAAAAAATAAAAACAACTTGAAAATACTTGAGACTAACTGGGAACACTGAATGACTTCCGGGAGAAAATTTGTGAAAAAAAAAACAAAACACTTATTGAAACAGAGATGGAGAACATATTACAGATAAACAAACCATCACACCGCTTCCCCGTAAAGGTAGGCAGAGAGGATAGAACGCTCTATCTTTACATACATCTACTCATGTACGCACGCCGATTATTCCGACTTTAAACATGTCCATCTTCAAGTATTTGTTGGATTCAGTCATGCCATATCTTTCTCGGTCTTCCTCTATTTCTGTACATTTGTATGGTAAATATTCTTATTCGTTCTTTCGCTGCCCATTCGCTCGAAATGTCCAACCAGCGCAGAGCTCCTTTCTCGATTTTGGATAATGCTTGTCTCAGCCTTACATAATGTACCGATCTCAATATTTGTGCATCTGTCGTTCATAGTTTTACTACATATTCGCCTGAGAGATCGCATTTTGGCAGCATTCAGCCTACTTGTTTCCCTGTTTTTCCAAGTCCATACTTCGCTTCCATACATCAGGGTCGGGACCAGGACTCCGTTGTGAACTGCTAATTTTGCCTCTTGTGACAAACATTTATTTGCCAAACTTGATTTCAGTGCACCGTTCATTCTGTTCCCGGCACTCACCCATCTTTCAATATATTTCTGAGTCATTCCGTCCCTAGTAAACATACTTCCCAGAAACATATATTCCTCAACTTGTTTTAGTATAACTCTATTCACAGTGATTTCACATTTAGTCATACTTTTATTTTCAAAAACCATCACATTCGATTTAGAGAAGGGAATATGGATTTACAGGGTTTATGACCTGTCATTGGCTAGTTTGACATTCACCATTCTGCCTATGCATGAAAATCCATATTTATTCTATTCTTCCGTCTGTTGGTTTTTGTGAATTGAAACCTTTATTGTTGAAGATATTCATCTGAATATATTTCACATATATGGAATTATTTCACATACTCGGCAACGCCTGACAACAATTTTCTATTTTTTTAATTCTTCTTGGACCGGTTGGTTTCATTACAATGTTTTGAGTTTGTCCAAATGTTTGTGGGAAGTTATTTAGACAACATACTGTTGCATAATATATTATGTCCAAAAGAATTAAAGAAATATGAATGAGAAAATGGAGAATGTGTGTGGCCAGTGTAAGACAATGAAAGTGGCTACTTAAACCAGCCAATGACAGATCATAAGCCCTGTAAATGCCGAGACTTCCGTATTCAACTCTCTAATATGTTCTCCATTCCTTTTGTAATTTGTAAATATTCATAAATTAAGTATTTTGGGCACGTTTTGCGATAATACAATTCTATACTTATTACTAAGTTTTTTTATTAAAAAACTATGAAAAACAGCGTAAAAAATAGTTTATTTTCCACAAATATTTTAAATTTACATCAATTTTATATTCTACCATAAATAAAATAAATGAAAACAAGGCAGCGAAGTGTTTCTTCTTTATTTTCTCTAAAGCGCACGGAAAATGTCAGTTGCCCGAATGAGGGATCTTTGTAAAATGGTGGTATCTAAGTGCACAAAACTGAGAGTTTAAGGAAATCGGATGAGGGGTTTTCTGTTCAAGATTACTTGAGAAAAACTCAAAAGAAAACCCGAAACCAAAACTCTGAGTGGGGTGCAAATACGCTTGGGTTACTTACGGTTGCTGGAAGAAGCTGTCTACATAATAATATGTACTTCACCTGAGAGGTTTTTAAAACGAGAAAACAAAACGAAGAAACTCGTAAAATAAATAAATAAATTGTAATGTTCATCGATACATTATACATTTATTAATATAATATATGTCGCGCATATTTTTTTGCAATCCAAATGCACTCACCTATACTCGGGATACATAGGTATGAAAATCAATTTAAACAAATATTCAATATTTTCAATAAAAATTCTGTTAAGGAATTCAAACGTATTCTCACTCGTTATTTTTTAGAATTGTAATGGATTTATTTTAAAATATATTATTAATTTTAACTTTGTTTCCTGGAATACGTGATTTTTTATTTCTTTATTTTAACGTGTTGTATGCAATTGTTCATTGGTGGATTTATTGCCAAATGGCACTTCTTCCAACCAACTGATGATGATGATTTTACCAAATAAAAGAAGATTTAATTTTTTTTATTGCTCTAAAAAACTTATAATTTAGTAAGTACTAATGTTGTATATTTTTTAAAAATATTATTACCTAGTTATTCTCAAATTTACTAATTTATATTTATATTTAGAACATACGATTTTATCATGGTCTAACTATAAAAACAAATATTGTAAAAAAAAAGCGATCTTGATGGGAATCTATTGAACTCGACACCATATTTAAAGTCGCATAGTGCGCCAATTATTACATTTTACTATAAGTTGTAAATATGTATAATCGATATCGGGAATCGGGTTGTGGTCCCGTGGCTAATGTTGCGGACTCACGTATCAGAGGTCCGAGATTCGAACCCCACTCTACCCCAACTTGATTGACATTATAGAGAGTTATTTATAACTCCTTAAAAATGGCCACAAAAATTTTAATATTTGGATGAATTATAAGAACTAATGTGTTGCTTAAAAAGATAAAAAAAGATTTAAATATGTCTACTGATAAAAATTCTCAACAACAGGTTTGTTAGATTTGATGGTACCCATTATAAAATAACGGCTTCATTATCTGTAAGAGAAAAATCATAAGTATTAAATTTTGTAATTTATTGACGTTCTCCTTTTTAAAAATTGTGAATTCTATGTTTAAATATCGCGGATAAACCGAAGACAAAAAAGGTAAAGTCTGATTTTTTCAATGTCTGTGATTCCATAGACAGATAGTTCTACGAACCCATAGATAAATCGTAGCATAGACGGGATGGGACACCTTTTTAACTCACTATGGATAAATCGCGATACCTTCCGCCCGACCCACACATTAATACGGGGCTGGGTTCGAAATTCGAAAGGTTCACGATTGACCCTTTATCGTCGAGATAAAAAAAACCTGTATCTTCGAATGAAACAGTTATGTATTATTTTATCATTACCATCACCATTCCCTTTCCGCCACCAATGGTGCATGCATTGGTACACCAGTTGCAACGAATCTTAATCACTTCTGGAGCTCAATCACAGATAACTATCGACATGCTAAAAAACGTGCTAAGTATTTGAGCGATCACCACGAACAATCATGAACAGGCTGAAGTTAAAGCGGTCGCGTTGCAAAACGAAATTCAACTTCGGTCAGTTCAAGAGGATTGGTTGAATCTCGCACAGGAACTTATCTATGGCGTTTTGCAACGCGACCGCTTTAACTTCAGCGTGTTCATGATTGTTCGTGGTGATTGCTCAAATACTTAGCACGTTTTTTAGCATGTCGATAGCCATCTGTGATTGAGCTCCTGTTCCATGAAAGCAAGATGATCAGTCTTACTCTTCAGGTACCAGTCCAGGGACTATGAAGTATTCTATAGTAAAAACACCCTTTTAAATAAATATTTCATTTCAGCCATGTCGGGAATCAAACCCGAGACCTCTTGCATGGTGGGCAAACGTTCTGACCGTTACACCACGAGGTCGACAATTATTATTTTATAATTATTTATTTTTTACTAAGAAGTACGAGTATTCTATCTCAACGATGCTAAATGCAGACGATTAATATTTTGACGTTTCCCCGTAGGGGTCAGCAGAAATGATAAAAGCCACTTTACTCTGTTTTTGTATACAGAACTCGCTTCCTTTACATTGATTTATCTAATTATGCACGTAAGCTGATTATTCCGAATTGTGACGTGTTCATTTTCCATCTCCAGGTATTTGTTGGTTAATATAATTACATGTCTTTCTCGGTCTTCCTCGTTTTCTCTTTCCATTAACACTTAGATTGGAAATCCATTTAGCTATTCTATCTCTGTCCATTCGATCTACATAAACCAAACCAACCCAGCACTCCTTTCGTGATTTGATCAATAATGCTTGTCTCAGCCTTACACACCTAATGGACGGATTTCGATATTTGTACAAATATTGGACGTAGTTTGTATCACGCATTCGCCCGAGAGAATTTCGACAGCAATTAGCCTACTTTCATCTTCATCCCTGTTTTTTCTAATTCCACACTTTGCTATCATACATAAGGGCCGCCACCAGGGCTCCATTGTGTACTGCTAATGTTGCCTCCTGCGACAAATATTTTTTTGCCAAATTTTAGTACAACGACTTAGCACTCATCCCCACTTCAAATAAGATTAAAAATGATATTGTGTATAGTTTTAAATTAAATTAAATTTAAATGATAAGAATTGACACATTTTTTTAAAGATTATTAACACCACTACAACAGGTCAGTAGGCCCAAATGAATTGGTGAATTACATCACAGGATACAGGCTTGAGAAAAATAACATTAATTTTTGAGTTCTTACCGGGAATCGAACCCCGAATTTTTCGTGTATGAGCCAAGCGTCTTAACCACTACACCACGGAAGCTACCTTCTTTCTTCTTCATTAATTTCAGGGTTGTCCACATTTTGTACACTTTTCAATAAAATTATTTGAATATCGTACGCAAAGGGTTGAAAATCGAGCGTGACCGGAAAAAGCTGTTATTGGCCGATTTTAATGGTGGGAAATGAAAATGGATTTTCGCGGGAGACGGTTAAATAGAGTAGGAAGGGACCTATGTTTATTTTTTTAAGTCTCCGTTAAGTAGAAACATTTTATTTTACGATTTAAAAAATAAAACCAAAATATATTTTACTATTTTTTTAGACTTTTTACGAAAAAATGCTGTCCGAAAAACAAGCTTTTATTTACCATTTTTACCAATTCTCTAAAAAAAAATTATTTAACCAAAAAAAATTGTAATTTCACCGAAATAGACAAAAGTATTCACAAAAACACAAAACAAAATAAATAGGGTGTAATGGCTAAGACGCTTGACTCACGCATGGAAGACTGCGGGTTCGATTTCTGGTGTGAACACAAAAAATAAATGTGATTTTTCTCAACCTGCGTTTTCTGTGCTATTCACTACCGTAATGGGCGTTTTGGCCAGTTGTTATATTAAGAAAAAAAGCTATTTGAAATACCTAATGTAAAGAAAAAATACAAACAAACAAACGTGTGTGTTTGTTCAAATGCAGGCAGAATAGTGATTGTAACGCAACATGAAGACTTGTTGACTAAACCAGACAATGACTGGTCGTAAGCCCTAGAAATGCCTAGATTTTCATATTCAATTCTTAGAGGTTTTCAATAACTGTCAAAATATCTATTAATCATTTCTCCGCCAGTACCCAGTGGTTCATAGGGCACTGCATTGGTACGCCAAAGCACTGGAAATCAACATAGACAACTTGGAAATCATAGAAATTAAAAAAAGAGATTCAGTATAAAAAAGAAAAATAAAAAAAAACAAAGAAAAAATATTGTCTTTAGTCTCCTAACTACTGCCTAGTTTTAAATATCGTATCCATCTTACATTACAAATCTTCCGAAGCTTCCCATCCTTACAAATGAAAAATACTTGATTTATTAGCTCCATAAGGAGCATAATATTTAAACGCTGATAAAATAAAATAGGATACAATTAATTAGTTAAGTATAGCTTGATAAAGAAGGTTGTAAAGCTTTTAAACCGTTCGGTAGAAAAAATAATAAATAAGTGGTTAAGAATAAAGTTGTTTTTATTGATTATGTAACTTTAAACCAAACACAATACTCTTGAAGAGCAGAAAATATTCTTTCAAACGACGAACCTTTACCGTTTTTTTTACTTTCGGTGTTCATTTTTAAATTTGTATAAAAACGAACACAACTCATTAAATTAAAAAAAAGAACGAATCAAATTTTGTTTCTAACGTTTATTTTGTTAATATCGATAAAAAAAATATTCGTAACAAAACTTGGTTCTCAAAGTATGTTTCCTTAATAATTAAGAACATAAAATATTCTCTGGAATAATACTGTTTTCGTCGGTTATAATGTTTCAGTGATCATGGTTCGATATGTCTCATTGCGTACGTCAAGTGACCATTAAAACTAGGAAAAGAAGTCCTGTACATGTTTTTTTTTTTGCTTTTTCATATTTATGTATGTATTTCGTTAATATGTTTAGTTACTAATATGTATTACTATTGTTATATTTATGCAATTTAATCATGTATTTATATATGAATACCAATATATGTACTTTTTTTAAAGGCAATTTATGCCGTTGGTATAAAAAAAGTTTTTTATTGAATTTTCATGAAAGTTCTACACCCTGTTTAAATACATTTTTTAATCAGTTGGTAAATAAATTTGAATCATTTTCTTTAAAAAATATTGTTTGAAATTTTCTCAATTATTCGTGGCCTAAATATGTTAAGTGGAATTCGGAAAGTAATGTTAGGGGAGAGATTTAAGGCTTCGGTTCAAGGTTGTAGATTAGTTAAGTGCTTACCCACCCCCAAATACCTAATAAGGTAATTTGTTATGATCGTCCGCGAGGAGATAAGGAAAAGAAAAAAACGAGGGAAGAGCCAAAGACAATGAAGGTGATTCGTTGTTACTGGCGTCCATAAAGAAAAAAAGCTGAAACGAAGAAATAACATTCAACCGTTAATTTGTTCTATTTATTTCTTAAGTAAGCCTTTATTACATAGTATATAACATGACATTACTTTTTAATTCATTCAAACTCTTTTTATTCTTCATATATTTAGATTCAGGCATCTCTTCATTCATTTTCAAACCTTTATACAAAATACAATTTTGGGATTCCGTTTTATTTTTAAAATGGCAGCTTTATTATATCCTGATTTCTAGTAATAAACTGATGAAAAAATTTTTTTATAAAGTATTTGGGCATTCGATTGTTTAAAAATTAAAATATAAAAACAAACATATTATATATCAGTCTCCTTTTCATTGCTATCCAATTGAGTTCTTCTCGCATTTTTTATTTTATCTACTTTTCTCATGCACTATTCTCATGGCTCTATTTCGAAGAACTTTCAATTTATTTCCATTTCCGGCAATGACTAAAAATAATACTGCAGAGTAGTAATCTATACGTGGAATAATTATAGCTTTATACATGAGTTCTGCAGTATTTCTATCTAGATATAGATATAGATATTGGTATAGATATAGATATAGATATGGATATGTTAATAAATAATGTTTTTTAATAAAATGCTTTGTGCCTATTAAATATGTACACACTTCTGTTTAAAATTTTGGTACTCCGGTCCTGTATTTATTTATTTTTTATCTTAAAATTGCGTGATCATTCACTTATTTTTTGCTTTTTTTTACATCTTCTAAATATTTTTTTGAAAGCATCAATTACATGTACTTTTTTTTCGCTCCCTATATCTAAGTTAGTAGTAATTATTATTATAAAACCATGTAGGACTATCATATGATTAATTGTAAAGGATCTTTACCGACAAGCCATATTCATTGGCTTGGTGAGTCCTGTAAAAAAAAAAATAATTTCAAAAATGTCTTAAAATAACTAAAATGTAATATTGTATGTTAATAATAAATAAATAAATAATTTATTTCTCAATCTACCGAGAAAGAATATTAACTTAGAAATTTTTAAAAACATGCCTAGATTAATTTCGAGTCTAATATTAAACCCAAATACTTCATTTCATCCACTTTCTGGAATGGATATCTCAAAAGACAGAAAGGGATTTTTAGAGGACTACCCGAGCACTTTACTAATTTAAAGCCTTACTAAAATATATCCCCTAACATTACCTTCCAAATTACACTTATTTAGGCGACAAAGAGATGAATTAGAATACTTAAAACAACATTTAAATGTAAAAAAAACACAAAATATATATTTCAACAAACAAAAAAACCGTCACACAGTTTACCGTAGGGGTAGGCAGATAGGATAAAACGCCATATCCCTCTGCATTTGCGTATAGACCTCGCTTCCTCTACAGTGTACATCTTCTCATTCACCCATGCCGATTATTCCAAATTTTGACGTGTCCATGTCAATCATCAATAATTTGTTGTATTTGGTCGTTCCATGTCTTTATCGGTGTTCATCGTTTTCTGAATCCATCAAAATTCGCATTGCTAAACTTTTTAGCCGTTCTTTCGCTATCCATTCGCTATACATATCCAAATCAACGAAGAGGTTTTGGTTTGATTTTTTAGATAATTTAAATTCAATTTACCAAAATAACATTACAATTATCGTACCTTACATTTTAAATTTGATTCCTACTGACCTTAGATTTAATAATATATGTAAAAAGAATAAAATTATAAGTTGGCTTCTTAATGAAGAGTTTTTATACAAATTGTCCATGAATAATGTGTTTAAATTTGATCTATATGTAAATTGTTTTTTTTTCACAATATAAGTATTTGTTTTTCTTATTATTATTATGATTTTTTGATTGAGCGGATACAGTTAAACTGCTGCTTCTTATTTTGACTATAATTGTTTACATAAAGATATTAATTTCAAAGTAAGATTAATATTTACGTAGGTAAACTTCACAAAAATGCCATCAAAAGTGGGTTGGTGAGGTTTTTGTATTGATTAGAAGTATTCCTTGTTTATGTATCTAAAACTTATAATATATGAAATCAAACACTGATTTGAGTCTACAAAACACATTATTTTATTTTTACAAATATAAAATCAAAAATTTCGTGACAATTGCTTCGCCTTTTTAGGGCATTTTCAAACGAATGTGGAGATTAGATGGATTAAATGTCCTTATATAGTTATATAATTCAAGGCACTAAAGTAACAAATAAAAATAATCTTATGAACCATAGCATGTACATTAATCATAATTGCGGGGAAAACCAAAAGATAAGGAGTAGGCTCAAATCTGTGTACGATTTATTATATTATAAGTTTAAATATGGAGTTCTACAAAATAAACACGAAATCAATCAATATTTATGTATCTTTATTTTTATCCAAGTGTACTTTTTAATTAAATAAATAAAATAAAATAAAAATGAATTCTTTAAATTTTCATAATTGACTCGCTTTATCTACATATGGTTAGTTTGGTTTGATTTTCGTTTTGGTTTTGTCGTAGGATTTTGGATTTGTGAACAGAATATCGATGCTACGTCACTTTAGACTAACGGATCATAGTGTTTCTCTTTCATAGCGATAGTTGGAAGACCAAGCTACTTTTAATCTCGATAAAATATATCATCTTATTGATAAACGCCACAACTAATTAATTCCTTGTATAATATCTTCCTAATAAGTGAGCGCAGCTCCGGTAAAACCTAGTTATAATATAAAACCTTTTTAAGAAAGATTTCGTAGTCATCATCTTGTAATACTATAATAAAATGTGTGGGTGCGAAAATCATTTTATTGCGTGTAATTTAAAATTGATACGAGTTCAGAGTTTCGTATAAATATTAATAAAAGCGATAAACAGCGAGGCAATAAAAATATACGTTTATGGAACCACTCGGTCCGGGAAAGCGTCAACTAAATACTTAAGTAAGTTTAACATTTGGATAGACACTGTCGGATAAAACGGTGTTATATGTATTTATTTAATTTATCTTAGTACAATAATGGACAAAATTTATTTTAAACATATATATTATAACGAAAATAATCAAACCGTGGTTATACAAGTAAAAGTGACCATTTGCAAAAATGACGAAATTGAGAGTATTGACTTTTTGACATCGTATTAGCATAATGCTTGACTGGTAAAAATACCAAGTCGGTCTGACACTCGAAAAAAAAATTGTAAAATATGTGACCAATTGATAGAAGCTCACAGATTTCTGACAAGTAAAACTGACCAACACACAATTATCGTACCTTACATTTTAAATTTGATTCCTACTGACCTTAGATTTAATAATATATGTAAAAAGAATAAAATTATAAGTTGGCTTCTTAATGAAGAGTTTTTATACAAATTGTCCATGAATAATGTGTTTAAATTTGATCTATATGTAAATTGTTTTTTTTTCACAATATAAGTATTTGTTTTTCTTATTATTATTATGATTTTTTGATTGAGCGGATACAGTTAAACTGCTGCTTCTTATTTTGACTATAATTGTTTACATAAAGATATTAATTTCAAAGTAAGATTAATATTTACGTAGGTAAACTTCACAAAAATGCCATCAAAAGTGGGTTGGTGAGGTTTTTGTATTGATTAGAAGTATTCCTTGTTTATGTATCTAAAACTTATAATATATGAAATCAAACACTGATTTGAGTCTACAAAACACATTATTTTATTTTTACAAATATAAAATCAAAAATTTCGTGACAATTGCTTCGCCTTTTTAGGGCATTTTCAAACGAATGTGGAGATTAGATGGATTAAATGTCCTTATATAGTTATATAATTCAAGGCACTAAAGTAACAAATAAAAATAATCTTATGAACCATAGCATGTACATTAATCATAATTGCGGGGAAAACCAAAAGATAAGGAGTAGGCTCAAATCTGTGTACGATTTATTATATTATAAGTTTAAATATGGAGTTCTACAAAATAAACACGAAATCAATCAATATTTATGTATCTTTATTTTTATCCAAGTGTACTTTTTAATTAAATAAATAAAATAAAATAAAAATGAATTCTTTAAATTTTCATAATTGACTCGCTTTATCTACATATGGTTAGTTTGGTTTGATTTTCGTTTTGGTTTTGTCGTAGGATTTTGGATTTGTGAACAGAATATCGATGCTACGTCACTTTAGACTAACGGATCATAGTGTTTCTCTTTCATAGCGATAGTTGGAAGACCAAGCTACTTTTAATCTCGATAAAATATATCATCTTATTGATAAACGCCACAACTAATTAATTCCTTGTATAATATCTTCCTAATAAGTGAGCGCAGCTCCGGTAAAACCTAGTTATAATATAAAACCTTTTTAAGAAAGATTTCGTAGTCATCATCTTGTAATACTATAATAAAATGTGTGGGTGCGAAAATCATTTTATTGCGTGTAATTTAAAATTGATACGAGTTCAGAGTTTCGTATAAATATTAATAAAAGCGATAAACAGCGAGGCAATAAAAATATACGTTTATGGAACCACTCGGTCCGGGAAAGCGTCAACTAAATACTTAAGTAAGTTTAACATTTGGATAGACACTGTCGGATAAAACGGTGTTATATGTATTTATTTAATTTATCTTAGTACAATAATGGACAAAATTTATTTTAAACATATATATTATAACGAAAATAATCAAACCGTGGTTATACAAGTAAAAGTGACCATTTGCAAAAATGACGAAATTGAGAGTATTGACTTTTTGACATCGTATTAGCATAATGCTTGACTGGTAAAAATACCAAGTCGGTCTGACACTCGAAAAAAAAATTGTAAAATATGTGACCAATTGATAGAAGCTCACAGATTTCTGACAAGTAAAACTGACCAACACACATAGTCACTTTTTTTAGTAAATTTAAGATCCAAAGAATTGACCAAGTAACAGTTAGTTAATTTTACTTGCAGGTGATATCACCAGTAAAGAGTTAGTTAGAGTTAGTAGTTAGTAAATTAGTATACGTTTTGTATTTGACAGATACGGTTTTTTTTTTATAAAATGTTCATTAATAAAATGTATTCTTTAGATTATTACGTAACACTTTTTAATTATTTGTTCTTTTACATTTATTTGGTATTTCTGTGTTTATTTAACCTTCATAAATATATAAAAATGGATTATTGAAATAAAAAAACTCAAAAACGTCTAAAAATAAATAGTAGTGTGATAGTGATTGTAATAGCAACGTATAAAAGACAATCATACGAGGGCGGTTTGATAAGAGATTTTCCGCGCTGTTACTTAAAATGCAACAGTGCTGCCGTCAACTGTAATCTATCAGTGGGCAACGTTCTAATTCTGATCAAGGTACGTCGTAATTAAATTCGTAATTTTGGTGTTTACAATTATTTTTTAAATAATTTTGCAGAGAATTAAATGAATAGGTACGGCGTGACGTGAAGTGTTCATGAGCTTATTAAATTAATCAAAACGGGTTTTAAGTAAGCTCTAAATTAACATGAAAAAACATAAGCACTAGCTAATAATAAAACATAAGACAGTTCGTGATGCAAAAACCGCAAAAACCACAAAAATCAAACAAAAAAGCGTGCAATGTGCAGGCGGTTTCAAATTTCAGCACACGAAAATGCTTTTAAAATTTTGCTTTTAAAAGTGGCACTACAAAACTGCACATGTCGTGTCTCTTAAAAAAGGTGTACTTAATGTGTTTTCTTTAAAATGCAGCGTCATTTTAATTACAAATTTGCCAAATGGAAGGATTCTTAAAATGATAACGATTATACTTACAAAAGTTATATATCTTAATTTTTGTATATATTTTAGTAAAACCACGAATAACAACTTGACTTGCATAAATAGGATTTAAAATAAGAAAATATATTTTTTTTAACTTTTTTAAAGTAACAAAGAATCTATGAAGTACAATCGAGCAAAATATATTTTTTTGCTTCTTACTGGTAGCATAAAAATTGGGTTGTGGTCCTGTGGCTAGTGTCTTGGACTCACGGACCAAAGGTCTGTGGTTCGAATCCCACTCTACCCCAACTTGATTCCCATTTTCTAATAGTGAGTTATTTACAGCTCGTTGAAAATGGCCCTCAAAATGAAATATTTGGGTAAATCATAAGAACGTAAATATTTCTTTTTATTAAAAAAAATATTTTTTAAATTTGGAATTTTGAATCCTCGTAAAAACGGTCATTGCATTGGCTACGCCCCTAATACGTCATGTTTATTTTCAACATTGTTTCTAACCGTTCCAATTTTTTTATAACATCGTCATGAATCTTGACGTCACAACTATCAATGCCAAATATGTCGCGTTTTTTTAGTGACACTACTATCTGCTGAAATTTGAGATAAAAATCAATATCGATTGAATTCCTCTAAGAGTTAAAAATGTAGTACTTAAGCCTTTCAGAACTTAAGTAACCCCATCATCTTTCCCTTTCCGCACTAAATGGTGCATAGTGAATTGGTACACCAATCGCAGCATACCTTAACTATTTTTGTTACATGAAGGTAAGATGATCAGTCTTACGCTTCAAGTGCCAGTCCAGGAACTATGAAATATTCTAGTGCTAAAAGACCTTATTTAATAAATATTTCATGTCAATCATGTCGGGAATCATTCCCGAGACCTCTTTCATGACAGGCAAACGCGCTAACCACTACACTGCGAAGCCGACATTTTTTGTGAACTGTGTGTGCTAGAAGAAATTATTTGAAAATTATAGGTACTTTTTATTTTTTATCCCTTAGAAATTATTTAATGTTAAGTTCTTTATTAACAATGGGTCCCAAACTGATGATCAACTGACATAATTAATTTCAAATTTGTTATTATCTTACGATATATATGTATAAAAATAACTCACATTTTACTAATCGAGATAAATAAGTTCTAATCATCAAGAATTGCGACCACTTTGGTTGCACCGTCTGCGTAGCTTGTGATTTTAACGACCATATCTCCCTTAGTTCTAGATTTACCCCTTTCTCCATTCTTGAAATTATTGTCATATTAGTTATAAAGATGGTTAATCTTGTTAAGTTTATTTGTTGTTCTTAATATATGCTTTAAAAAAAAGTTTAAATTATTTACGTCCGAATTAAGTTGTGATAACTCCTGGGAATGGAATTCAAATGTGTTTTACTTTATAAGTGATTTATATAATCAATAAATAAATAATATTTAAAAAAAAAAAATAATTTGATATGTTTAAAACTTGCCTTACATACTCGTATTATTATGTTAAATTTATGTTTATGCAATCATTTTTACTTGTAGTATTCTTTAACAATATTTGTCTTTATATGAATAAATAAAAAATATAAATTTTATAAGAACGACAGGAATTCGCTCAAAAACAAACAAACTAGCCAGAAGCTAGCTTCCAAAGTTAAAAACAAACTTTTCTGTGTAATGCTGATTTCCGATATATACAAAAAAAAATAGAGACGTGCTTAAGGGTTGTAGTCATTAGAAAATAAAATCACCGATTTGGAATTTTGATAGATACGTGAGTGAAAAATCTTTAAATTCGTGTATACCTGGGATAAAGGGGTCAAAATGATCAATTTCAACGTGTTCGCGATAAATCTTTGGGTATTAATTGTTCTGAGAAGAAAATATTACTTTTTTTTAAAGATTCAGGTGTTGAGTCATTTTCTATTTTTGCCAGTGAAATTAATTAAAACGAAGGCTTAAAATAACGCCAAGAAAATACAAAAAAATCTAACAGAAGCGAATCGAAACTTTAGTTTGACAGGTCCTCTTGTGGCAACTAGCAGCTACTTTAGTAGTGATAAATCCTCGCAATAAATTTGCCGGACTCGAGGGAGAGGGCGAAAGGGACGGCGACATATTTTACCATAAACCCCCTTTAGAACGAGCGAGACAAAAAAATTGGCAACAGGAAGCGAAAAAGACATACCGACATTTTTTTAAATCTGTGATACGGCGCGTGAAGGGGACGAAGATATAATTTTCGTTCATGGAAGACGGCGACAGGAGTATTTTGGGGTGTGGGTTGCTGAAGATTTCGACGTTTGAAAATGGAACGAGATTAATAATTGAATGTAGTTATGCAGAAAGCAGCCAGTCCAGAATTTAGAAAAAATGAGATTTTGGTGTTATCGGGTGCAGTAAGGTTAATTCTATGTTCTGCCAAAAACAGCCAGGCCGCTTTTATACAAAAAAAAATATGTAATAATGCGCTCTATAGCAGAAAGACATGATGTAATCTAGCTCCTATCTGTTATTGAATTAAATAATAATTTTAAACGAGGAACTTGAATCCCAAACGTCAATGCGCAATGTAGCTGCAAGACGTGTTGGGATATTGTAAAGCGCCCTTGAGGTGATTTTCACAAAAATGGCGCTATATACATTATCCACAATAATAGTAGCTGCTTCAATCAGTCCATGCGCTCAGTAGCTGCAAGACTTGTTGTAATCTAAATTCAATTTTTTTTTTTTTGAATATCACTTAAACTCTTAACTTCATTGCCACATAAAATATTTTTAAAAAATGTAAATAGGGGCTAGATTGCTTAGTGTCCATGCGCTCTGTAGCTGCAAGACGTGCTGTAATCTAGGTCCTATATATCGGAATTGTAATATTTCATAATTGGAGACAAGGAACTAGAATCCCAATCGTCCATGCGCTCTGTAGCTGCAAGACGTGCTGAGATATTTATTTATTGTACAGCGCCCTTGAGGTGATTTTCACATAAATGGCGCTATGTTAACTATCCAAATATATACATAATCGCCTTCTAAAAATAGTGTAGATCGCAAAAACGGCATTTCTCAATTTGCAAAAAACACCCACAGCACTAGAAAAATCTTACGGTATAGCTGCTGATGGGAACATTAATGCCTCCAGAAATCTAGTTTTAATATGTTTTAATACAGAATCTCACCTCATACATTCAAAATTTGAATAGTTTTACTGTTAATGTGTTTACTGCACACCAAAATAAAACAGGGACGAGTTTAAAGCTAGGGTTTCCTAGGACAGCGGTGCCCGTATTTTAACGGCCGTAGTGAACGGTGATGCGGTGGATAACCGTCGTAACGGTGACTAGAGTGTGGTTTTCTAGGAAAACGGTGTTATCAACACCATTTAACACCGTTTCCCTAGGAAACCACTCTCTAGTCGACGTTTCGACGGCTGTCTACCGCATCACCGTTTACTACGGCCGTTAAAATACGGGCACCGCTGTCCTAGGAAACCCTAGCTTAAGTATCGTCTATTGTCTTGTTAACCTCAATAATAAGTTAAGGAATGGTATCTTTGTTTAGTTTTTTACATTTTACTTTTTGTGCTGTTACATGTTCACTTAATTGCCATACTTACTAGTTCTTTGCTCAATGTATTATTATTGCGTTTCTAAAAATTATTTTTAATTATTAACTTTTTAAAATCATTCTTATGTTGTTGAAATTCCATTTGTCGATGCGTTTTGAAGCTGCAAGACTTTTTGGGATGTTAGCTATCATATTATTTTTATCATATTATGTAAATGTTATCAAATATCTAAATTTAGTAAATCGGGTCTAGAATTTCAACCGTCCATGCGCTCAGTAGCTGCAAGACTTGTTGTTATCTAAATTCAAATTTTATAAATTTGCTTTTTATTTCGTTTTTAAAATATCACTTAAACTCTAAACTTCATTGTCAAATAAAAAAATAAAAAATAAAAATGTAAATAGGGGCTAGATTTCTTATTGTCCATGCGCTCTGCAGCTGCAAGACGTACTGAAACCTAGCTACTATATATCAGAATTGTAATATATCACAATTGGAGACAAGGAACTAGAATTCCAATCGTCCATGCGCTCTGTAGCTGCACGACGTGCTGGGATATTTATTTATTGTACAGCGCCCTTGAGGTGATTTTCACAAAAATGGCGCTATATAAATTATCCAAATATATATATATAATCGCCTTCTGAAAATAGTGTAGATTACAAAAACGGCATTTCTCAATTTGCAGAAAACACCCACAGCACTAGGAAAATCTTACGGTATAGCTGCTGATGGGAACATATGCCTCCAGAAATCTAGTTCAAAATATGTTTTAATACAGAATCTCACCTCATACATTCAAGGTTTGAATATGGTATTATTCAATATTAGATCTGACTGTCTTCTGCAAAATACATATTTCTTGTGTGGTCAGAAAAACTTAACAAAACCACCAACATTCATTTAACACATAAAAAAGTTATTTTTAAAGTTACTACACCAAATCATTTAAGTGATTCTTTACAATTAAGTACCCTTATATAAATATAAAATACATTACATAATAATACACGAGAGTTTTACTAGGGCTGTCTGTTTTCTGCAAAATGCATACTTTATGTTGTGTGGTAAACTAGAGATTAAAAACGATCAAAAATTGTCAATTACATAGTTAAATTATTTTTTGTATTATGAAACAAACGAATGTAAGCATTATTTATCATTTGTTAAAGTAAAAAAACATTCCAACTGTTGAATGGATTTGATTATTCACTCTTTTCACAAAAGTGCTATTATCTCAGTTTCACTTTTCTATAGCTGGCTGCTTTATATATATATTTTGATGATTTATTTAGCGCCGTTTTTGTGAAAATCACCTCAAGGGCGCTGTACAATAAATAAATATCCCACCACGTCTTGCAGCTACAGAGCGCATAGACGGTTGGGATTCTTGTTCCTCGTCTCCAATTATAATATACAGGAGCTTGATTGCAGCACGTCTTGCAGCTACATAGCGCATAGACAATAAGAAATCTAGCCCCTATTAACATTTTTATTTTTTTATTTGACAATAAAGTTTAGACATTTAGTGATATTTTAAAAAATGAAATAAAAAATGCTTTCTGCATATTTACGTTCAATTAGTGATGTGGTTAGGCAATATTTTTTTTCACACAAATTAATTTTAAACCCATTTCTTCGTTAAAAAAAAACTAAAAAAGAAAAATTCATGGTCAAGAAATGATATATTTAAAACACGAGATTGTAATTAGTCAATATGCATATTTTCCAAATTAACACGAAACATTTCCAACAAAATCATTGAAAAGTAACTCTTAATAAATATTGCATGTTAATCTCATGCTCGGCAGTGTAATGCGCTAACCACTATACCACAAGTTGGACAAAATACTTTTTTTTTTTTAAATATTAGTAAATTATAATCATTTAATAAAATATAATGTGAAAAGAAAAGTAACATGCTGTATAAAATTTGTACATCTATGTGAGTACAGTAATGACCTTAACTTGCTACCAATACTGTTCATATATTTTTCATAACAAATTGATCCTTAACAATAAGTTTATAAATGAGTTATTTATTATTTATTAATTACTAAATAAATATTGCAACTAATTGTACTCACGTTGAAGATTCAGTTTGTCAAAATAATCTGGTACTTACCTGAAAAATAAGAAAATTGGGCATTAAAAAAATGAATACAATATCTAAATACAAACAAAAATAAATTATTAATGCCCACAACGTAAAAATATCAACATTCCCTTATATTGGTGTAAAATTGGTGCACCGATCGCCGAGAATCTTGAAAATTTATTGTTAAAATATGAATGAATAAAATTGATAAAAAATTCTCAAAGTTCTAACCGTGGTTTGAACAAACTTAATAAAGCATACATAAATAAATAAAAACACAATAATTATTTTAATTACATATGTTTAAGCAATCGACGCAGTATCATAAATGTACTTTACGCACCAAGAAAGTTCAGAGCGCCAAGTTGGTAGGTAACATTACATTCCCCATAAGGCGTTGGCGATTCTGAGAATGTTATTTTGGGCGAGAAGTCGCCCTCGGCGTCGACAGCATTTCTGGACCCAAAAATTAGCATTTTAATGTAAAAATATTTTGCAAAGGAGTAATACGTAGAATGTGCAAGCATACAATGTATCTTCAACAATGTTTGGAATATGCCCAAATGTTTGTAGACGGGTTAAATTTCCTCCCTAGGGAGTCATTTACATCTAAATTTTTGAGAAGGGAATACGAAGTCCAGATATTTACAGGACTTATGACCTTTCAGTGGCTGGTTAAAGTGGCCACTTTACACACTGAGTAGCATTCACCATTCTGCCTGTGTTTGAACATCTATGTTCCTTTATTTATTTTGCCTGCTAGTGATAGAATCAAACTTATATTTTGTTTGAATTCATTTAAAATAAAACACTTTGTAATTTTTACCACATAAGAGTTTTATACATAATAATACAACTTGTTTCAGGTATTCTGAATTACCCATCATCAGGTGTAAATATAAACTGAACTAAAATATATATACAGATTAGTACTTAGGTTCTGATGGGGTCGGGTGGAAGGGGCAAGCCAATGTGAGGTGGAGAGGGGTGGAATTTTCCTAATTATGGGGAATATTGATAGCAGGGGTGTAGAATTTTGGAATATAATATTATTAATTAACGTTTTCTCTGAATTCATTTTATTTTGAATTTCAATTTAATTTTTTTTCTTCTTATATTTAAAATAAAATCAAGTAAATTACGATTCTTTAATTTTAATTGTATTATTTTACTCTATTTTCTTACTTTAAAAACAAATATATACATTTCTTTAAACTATTTATTATGTTTATTATTTTATACGTATACAGTATTATGTCTGTACTCTTCTTATTTGATTATTAATTAAAACTAATGTATGATCACCCGATGACAAACTATTATTGAATAGTTTATCGGGACAAAATATATCTTAATACTTTGTTTTCTTTATAATGTATTAATATTGTAATAATGTGTATTTTATTGAATAAAAAAACTGAAAAAAAAATCATTTTTAATCATTTTCAAGTTAATTATCATAATACTTTTATTTGTGATAGAATGTATTCAATTTCATGTCAATAAAAAAAATGATTTGTATCCATAATATGGTTTGTGAATTAAAAAAAAACTATTGCTAGAAAGTCCACGGCGGTGTTCGTTAATACATTTTTTAATTTCTCACATATTGGCCAAAATATTTACTTAAAGTAATAGTAAAATTATATATTTAGTTAAAATTTATATATTAATTTATGTGTTAAGTGACAGTCCATTATTCAGAATAAAATTTGACTTCAATGGACGTACGAGAAACTTGAAATACTTCGATTGTTTTGCGGAAGAATGAGACGAATACTGATTCAAAATAATGTTCATGAAACGTTGGCATTTCTCGATCTGATGCAGAACGTTGTTTAAGGACGTCGGAAGAAACCTGTTGTGCCATGGACGCCAAATCTGAAAACTGGACACCCTGACGTATTCCGAGAGTCATTTTAAAAACAGATGCGATGTACCAGAAGGAACGCGAACGAATAATAGCTATCATCGATATTTCAACAATGTTTCGAGTGTGTCCAAATGCTTGTAGACAGGCTGAATTTACTCCCCAGGCAGTTATTAAGATCTAAATTTGTTGCAACAGAGAGGGAAAATATTTAATATAAGGAAACATGGAAGTCATTAATCTCTGAATCTCACCCATACCAATAAAGGTCAACACAAAAGTCAACGGATGGAAGAGTTGAGGAAATTTGGATGTTTAACATAGGCAGAATGGTGAATGCTACACAGTGCGTACATTGGTCACTAAAACCAGCCAATAACAGGTTATTGATCCTGTAAATGCCTAGGCTTTCATATTCCCTTCTTAAAAAATATTTTCCCTATCTGTTGCGACAAATTTAGATCTGAATAACTCCCAAGGGAGAAAATCCAGCCTGTCTACAAACGTTCGGACATACTCAAATCATTGTTCATTAATGAAACAAACAACAAACCATCACGTCCGATAGAACGCCACATCACTCTATCTTTGCATACAGATCTAGCTTCCTTTACATTCATACATCTTCTCATGCACGTGCGCCGATTGTTCCGACTTTTAACATGTCCATCTTTAAGTATTTGATGGACTTGATCGTGCCATGTCTTTCTAGGTCTTCCTCGTTTTCTGCATCCATCAACATTTGCATCGTAGATCCTTTTAGCCGTTCTTTCGCTGACCATTCGCTCTACGCGTCCAAACCAACGCAGCACCCCTTTCTTGATTCTGTCGATAATGCATGTCTCAGCCTTACACACTTCACGGATCTCGACATTTGTGCACCTATCATACATCGTTTTACCACACATTTGCCTTCAATGATCGCAATTCGACAGCATTCAACCTACTTTCATAATCATTTTGCCAATTCCATACTTCGCTCCAATACATTAGAGTTGGCACTAGAACTCCGTTGCGAATTGCTAGATTAGCCTCCTGCGATAAACATTTGTTTGCCAAAGTATATTTCAGTGCACCGCTCACCCTCCGGTCAATATCTTTCTCGGTCTTTCCACCCCTAGTAAACATACTTCCCAGGTACGCAAATTCTTCTACCTAATTCAGAATATCTCCGTTCACACTGAAATGCTTTCTCTAAACACATTTCTTCAT
The DNA here is from genome assembly GCF_059751315.1 of Micrasema longulum. Taxonomy (NCBI): domain Eukaryota; kingdom Metazoa; phylum Arthropoda; class Insecta; order Trichoptera; family Brachycentridae; genus Micrasema; species Micrasema longulum. The sequence continues at coordinate 29,394 of NW_028277373.1, forward strand.
AATACGTGCTCTAGAAAGGGTTGAAAAAATATATGGTAAAAAAAAGTATCGCATCGAAATCTACTGAATGTTGATATTGTAATGAATACATTGATTATCATGAGTTTTGAACAATAATTGATTGGCACAGGCGTAACCGCTATTAGTAATGATTACACGTTCAGGGGTTGGACAAAGTCTGGTTCATGAGGTTGGAATTAATATGAACTGTCTTATTTAATTGCCCCCCATAACTCATCAGCAGAGAATTATTTCATAGCCAACAATTCAAGGTATTATTTCATTAAATTACTGTGGTACAAAATGTTTCTAGCAAATTAGACAGTCATTACGAAAATGCAAAGTATGTATTTGTTATTAGGCATTGTTTTCTAATTTGGAAAACTTTTTAAAGAAACACATTGTTAATACATTTGCTTGAAAATTTATTTATTTTATTTATTTATTTAATCCAATATAAAAAATACAATACAATACAAATACATAGTTCACAAAAATGTCTATACAATAGGTAGGTACATTCAATATATATATATTTTTTATGGATATAGCCACTCCACTGGCCCACAGGCACGTTCCGGAGTGTCAGTGTATTTTTTATTTATACATAATTGTACATAATTTCACATCAATTGTGTAAAAATTAAAAAGAAATAAAAAAATTAAAAATTAAAACATATCTACATCAATAAAACGAAAAAGGATTTTCAAGAAACTACAATTACATTCTTATATATGAAACATATTCCTCAGCTTCCTGTCTAGTCTTTTTAGCAATCCATTTATGTACTCTAGCTTTGAAAATATTGTTTTTAATTTTGTTCGCCAATATGTCCTTGCTTAAAAAGTTGTATAGCTTAGGGGCCAGAAACGTATAATGCCTTTGTCCGTAATTTGTTTTTTTCTTTGGGAGCAGAAGTATTGTCTTTTGTCTTTGCCTAGTGTCGTAAATTTGTTGTCCGTCATTATGTCTGTCAGGATTTTGATGGAAATGTCTTAAAATTAACTTGAATTTCGTACATTTGTCGAAAAAACACAATTATGTAACTTTCTTCCTTCAAACCATTTTTTTGGAAAGCAGTTTACTCGTTTTCATTAAAAAAAAAACAAAAGACAAATGATTACTTAAACTACAAACTTTTCACTGTAATATTAATTTAAGTCTCTGGACTAGGGTGTGAAGCGTAAGACTTATCATCTCGTCTTTCACCAAAAAATAATGGATATATGCATCAATTGGTGTAAGAATGTAGTGTCCTATCTCGTAGGGGCGGAGACGCTAAAAAATAAATAATAAAAGTACTAGAAAACCCCTTTTAAAATACATCAAATATTGTAATTATTTCTTTCAAAGGTGTTATTTTAAGTTATATACATAGTCAAATAATCCTTTCTACGGAAACGCCAGAGAGATAAATTTTCCATTAATGGTCATTAATTGAATGCCCAACGATTACTGGATGAAACTCGACAATCGCAAATGAAACAAAATGTCCTTCCTTTGTTTTAGCAATAGATAACACAACATTACATAAATGCAACTATCATGGCGATCACATTTCATGCGGTTAACAATTAATGGCGCATTACACGCACGATACACGCGGTAACAACCCATTTGTTAAAATACTGTTTTAATTAGTGTGCACAATGATGGAAACAATTCGTAAGGAGAAAAATCAACAGCCCGCATTAAATTATACGTGATTCATAAAGTTTTATTCGTTAGTAGTACTCCGTTTTCCAATGACTCTGACCAATGAGATATAATCAACAATCAATTCATTTAACGTGATTTTTAAAGCTAGGGTTTTAGCGTTGTAAAATGTTAAGTGTTGATGGCCAGGTATGGTCTTATAGAGAAGTAAACATAAATGAAACAATGACTCAAATAACTAATATCGCAGATGACGTACAATTTATTTATTTATATCGTACATCCGATAAAACAGAGTCATAACGATGGCTTCCAGTCTCGACACGAATTTGAGTCTCGAGACTTTGAAACTATTCGATACTAAGGATAATTCGGTTTAAAAAATAGTACAATTGTACATGTAGTAAATATATCACATCACAGCATACTTTCAATGAAACTTTTTATTTAAGTGAAAAATATAATAATAATAACAAGAATCTTTTTTAACCAGAATGTACAATGTGATAAACCCTAAAATAAATAAATATTTTTTCATAAATAAAACAAAGGTATACACGGTTAAATGGTGGACTTATTGCCACTGGCAATTTCTTACAGTCTGACCAAATACAAATAAAAATATACAGTAATAAAAATTAAAGATGAATTAATAAAGTAAATAAATAAAAAGTGAGGTAAATACAAACAGTAAGTTATGGTGTCTATTGCTTACGTTATTTACATTTAATGCATTTTAATTCATTCAATCGCATCTTCCTAATATTCATTTATACTATAGAAATAATAGAGAACGGCCGAGGACGACGTAACATGATCAGATAAACCAAAATCTTAAGTCTGGTCATGTCAAAAGCAGGCAGAACTGAAGGGCATGTATGTGTGGAAGAAGCTAGAAATGTATGCCGGGATAGACGTGTGTGGCGGTCCATTCTCTCTGCCTACCCTTACGGAGAAATGGTGTGATGGTTGTAGTAGTAGTAGTAGTATATGTAACTAAAAATAAGATTTTTTTAAATTATGACTCAATTTTATCGGATGCGCGAATTATAGCCGGCATTTCTTTATGGGTTATACTATCCATTACGTGACGAAGACTGTGAATATCAGGTAGAATAACATAACGGGTGAAAACTTTTAAAAAAAGAGGGGTGATAGCTGCTAAACTGCCGATATGTATAGAAAAATATGTCCAGATTATGTGCAGAAGCCGTATTCAGAGAGTGAATCGCCCTATTAACATGTGAATTCTGACATCCATTTGTACGGCTTCCGGGTGCGTAAAACTACGCACGAGATCTTACTATGGTATAATTGGAAACATGCAAACTGATCTCTTTCAGTATAATACGTACTTGCTACTACTACTACCATCACGCCATTTCCCCGTAGGGGTAGGCAGAGAGAATGGACCGCCACACACGTCTATCCTGGCATACATTCCTAGCTTCTTCCACATTCATACATCTTGTCATACATGCCCTTCGGTTCTGTCTGCTTTTGACATGACCAGACTTAAGATGTTGGTTTATCTGATCATGCCACGTCTTTCTTGGTCGTCCTCGTCTCACGTTGCCGTTCATTTTCGCCATATGTACTTGTTTTACTATTATTTCGTCGTGCATTCGTTCTACGCGACCAAACCATTTCAAAGACCCTTTCTTAATCTTATCAATTATACTTGACTCAGATTTACACTCTCGCCTGATTTCATCATTCGTAACCCTGTCATACATTGATTTCCTACACATTCGTCTAAGAGATCGCATTTCAACTGCGTTCACTCGGCTTTCATCCTTCCTCTGCCAGTTCCATGTTTCACTTCCATACATAAGCGTTGGGACTAAAACTCCGTTGTGCACTGCCAGTTTAGCTTCGATTGACATATTTTTATTAGAAATTACTGTGCTTAGTGCTGCTATCATTTAGTTGCCCGCATTCACTCTTCTTTCAACATCTTTTTCTACTCTTCCATCTCTTGAAAACATGCTTCCCAGATATACAAATTCTTCTACTTGCTCGAGACATTCGTTGTTAACATTTATTATGCAGTCAGTAACCTCACTATCCCTTTCAAATACCATCACTTTTGACTTACTTTCGTTCATCGCCAATTCGCTCTCCAGGCATACATCATACATTTTAGAGACTATTTGCTGCAAATCAGCCTTGCTGCTTGCTAACAGAACTGCATCATCAGCATACAACAAGCAGCTTACTGAAAAATGTTCCATTTATGCTCCAATACCCATACATTCTATCTCTTTCATACAGTTGGCCATGTATAGATTAAACAACTAACAAAAAAAAATACGTACTTGGATTTAAAATTATACTTCCAGAAATCAACTTACAAAAATATTTCCATAACATAGAATTTACAATAAGAGACCGCTGCTTGACGGAAGTTGGTAAGTTGTTTTAAATAACATATTTAATAAATACACGAGAAATAGTCTTATTTACAAACTAAATCTGAATGTAGTATCATTTAGGGATTTTAATTGGGGTCAAAAATATTTCCTTGAGGAATTCCATTACACAAACAAAAAAATATGCCTATGCTAGGTAATAATTATACTAGATAAGAATCATACACATTTAACTAACTACATAATTTGGTCATGTACTGTGAAGGGAATACATGAATTAATTATGCCGTAAGCCATAATTTCATAGAACTTTAGTGCACAAAAAAAACAACGCACAGTTCTGTCCGTATGACCGTCTGTCGCCATATGCATTAGCTGTCAGTCATTCATAGATACGGTCCCCGCATTGACCAAGAGCCATTCCAGTAAGTGATTGATAACAAAACGGCCAAACCCTTTTGTGAAATGCGTATTTTATGATCATTTTTAAAACGATACACTTTTATCAAGTTTAACCATTTTGCAGGTGTTGTTTGGTCGAGTCCAACAAGTAACGCCCGTTATAAAAATTTAAGTTGTAGGACTGCATAAAAAGGGTAAATGTTTTATGTGAATGAATGCATCGGAGTTTTAATTTCTTTACAATGTGCCAGTAAATTATCGTCATGTTGAGTTTTTTATTCAAAATGCGGCACTTACAAAAAAATGTTCTTGTTATGGATGTAGCCTGAAGGCTTCTTGTTCAGGATACGCGGCGGCCTTGTTCCATCTCGCTTCACCAAACTGAAAGTGCATAAGGGAAAAGAGGGATGGAGCGAACACGCAAGGTAAGGTGCTGCATTTTGAGTAGTTTGCAATAATACATTGATTCTCAAGGCAGCTCGCAGGATTCTTTGTGAGGGTTAAAGTTTCAGCTCTAAGGATGCGCATTTTTAATTACTATAAAACAACTTTCCTTGTGAAGAGAAACTTAAAAGTTCTATTGTAAATATTTTTAGTTTAAAAATGTAAAAGCAAATTAAACAGTTTATTTTATAATATCAATTCGTAGCGCTAAACAGAACGCCATTTTATGAAACTAATTTGACGCATTTACTACTTAATTTGTATAAAAGACCGGGTTCGATTCCCAAATATGTCATCGGTAAATACTATTGAAAAGTTGCTATAAATACATCAAATTCGATATAATTATCTGTTACAAATATTTATAAACACAATACTTAGTTTAAATTTTATATTTGAAGGACTAACTTAGCGGTTATTCATTATAAAAAAATATATACGTACAAACAACTTAGTTTGTATCAACTTATTTCACATATGATTTAAAATAAGTTGTTAAAAACAAAGTTGTTTTTTTTATTTTATTACAATACTGAGTATTCTGTTACATAACATTAAAAGCAAAAACAATGGATAACATTTAGTTACGATACAAAAAAATACTGAAAATCACAGCAGTATCAAAATCTAGCGATAAAAATAATAATACAAAAAAGGAAGAATAAAAAAAAGACATACAAAAAAACTAAAAGGAACAATTACATTAAAAATAAATGCTCATCATCATCATCTTCATTTTCTTTTCGCACCTAATGGTGCATAGGGCACTGCATTGGCACACCAATCAAATTGGAAAATAGTTTTCAGGCGTTGCTTAGTAGGTGAATTGGTTCAGCCGGATGAATCTCACCCACATGATGAAATCAACAGATGGAAAAATTGTAGAAATATGGATTTTTAAAGTTTTTGTAAAGTGGCCACGTAAACCAGCCAACGACAGGTCGAAAGCGCGGTAAATGCCTAGACTAACATATTCCCTTTTCATAAATATTTTCGCCCTTTTGTTGCAACATATTTAGATCTAAATAACTCCCTTAAATCTAGCCTGTTTGCAAACATTTTGACATACTCAAAACAACGTTAATATCTTTATGATTATTTTTTCTCCGTAGTTTGATACTTAACATACCACTAATTCTTTCCTGATCATAAAAACCGACACATTTTAGCACTATCAAAAGTATCCTAATATATGTATATCTATTTTGAAAAAACCCAAATTTATCTTCTTATCAAACTTCAAGGATTAATTTTTTGTTACGATTTTAACACAATGGTTTACCATCGTCTACAAATCTCAAGCCTCTAGTCGAAAGGATATGTTTTTAGAAACGTTGCAGATCCTAACTTCTACAACTGGCTTGAACTCTTTTATATATTCATGATTACAGTTAGTGGATGGTTTCAAAACCTTTTTCTAAAACATATCCTGTGGCGCCATATAAGATACGATTCGAAGAAAAGCACTCCAAACTCTACCAGGTAAGTTTCGGTTACCCAGAAATGCTTGGAGATCGGTCTTTTAAGGAAAAATGTTACGCTTCGTTATTATTGACCACTCGAGGTTATTTTTAAACTTTAGTTAACGTAGAATTAGTATATATATAATAAATCTGATTTTATGATCAAACTACATACTTACAATAATTAATTGAATTAACCATGTTTTTTATCAAGGATGACGTAAATTTTATCGGCAGCATTCTAACCATCCACCATCCACCATCAAAGATGTTACTACATTATCTCTGTTTAAATCACGTCTGAAGAAACATCTCCTTTCTCTTCCTTAATCTCTCCTCCTTTCCTTTTTCCTCTTTTTTCCTTTTTCCCATTGAGTAATAGTTTTGATTTAAGGTAATTTATAAACAAATACGTTTATTTCTATTTTTATATATTTTTAACTTTCTAATCTTTTTTTTGTCTATTGAATATGTTCTGTAACTTGAATTATAAAAATAAAACTTTTATTTTATTGGTTGGTTGGAAGAAATTGATATTTGGCAATAAGCCCGCCAATGTACAAATAACATTATGCACAAAAAGTTAAATAAAGAAATAAAAAATAAAAAAACTTTTGATTTCCTATAACAATACTATTCAGAAAAAGGTCTGGCATAATTTCTCAAGCTTTTTACGAATTTCTTGGCAGAGTCTCCGATTGCATTAATGCCTTAACCCTTAACAAAAGGATGCCATAATAACTCAACGGCCATAATATATCATGTTTCAGGGCTCAGAATAAGTACAGAGCTGTTATCATATTCATTTTAAGCACACATTGTAGTCGACATCAACAATCACCGACCATATGGTACAAATTGATGGCGCGTGGGTCACGGGAACAAAACCGAAAAAACCTTTTGTTGAGAGTGTAGGAGGATTCTTGTGAATTTTAAGTGATAAATCAAGGTCCGCTATTTGGTAATACTTCGTGATATATTGTATCGAGAATAATGAAGATTCTAAGTAATTATTTTATGGTGAAAGTGAGGTGTAAAACAATAAACTTCCGCCCGATTTGATGGATATTCGATTAAAGATACGTATTTGATTTAGCCCACGGTTTTTCGGCAAGGTGTTACTTAATCTTGCAGAACATGGTATATACTGTGTCAGTGGTTTGGTGAAATGATGGTACGAGAAGCAAACGTGGAAATCTTTATTGAAGTAGTTACTGAGATATTTGCGAAAAACTTTAAAAAAAGAATTGTGAGATTTCTAATTATGCTTCACCAACTTAATGGAAAATGCTAAGTTTGCGGTGTCAAGTAGTATAATGGAAATGCGTGTATGTAAGATTTAGAGACGGTTTTAAATTACGCTGTTATTTAGGTAGTAGGTCTAGTAGGTTTTTATGTATAGTTTATTTTGGCATCAATAAATAATTTTCCGTTTTTGGTGGAGATTTCTAAGTGTGCTTCTAATACCCTAAAATCTATTTTATTTTTTATTTAAATCTTAAAGTAGGGCACACATATCATACATATTGTTATGTGTGTTCTAATAATAACATTGCAAATATATTTAATTTATAAATTGTTTATCACACATGTCTTGACTATTATTTTAAATTTTGATATGTTTTTTTCTTCATAAATATTTTTTTCCATTTCGTAATACTTTTTAATTGCTTTAAATAAAAGTGAATTTTGTGCGTTTGCCTTTTTCCTAAATGGAAGTCTAATTTTGTTCTTTTCTCTAGTATTGTGATCGTGTTCATGCTGGTTCCGATCAATTTTTTTCCAAAATTCTGTTTTTTTATTAGAGTTTATAATTTTATGAACAAATATCATTGTATTGTAAAATATTCTTTGTTTATATGTTAATAATTTCATTTCATTTACCATCGACTTTACCCTCGTATATCTGTTTTTTTTTCAAAATGATTCTAAAGGATTTATTTTGTAATACAGTTAGTTTATCTATGTTTTCTTTGTTTGATAAAAATAAAATGCTACTACAGTAGTTAACGTGTGGTTCAATAATTGCTTTGTAAATAGTTTTGCAAGAGTCCTTATCAATAAATCTTCTGATCCTTCCCAAAATTGATATTTTTTTGCAATCTTATTTATTACCATCTTAGCGTTTTGGTGAAATGTAAGTTTTGAATCCAACATTACACCTAAATATTTAATTTCAGTGACTTCGTTAAGTTTTTCATTTTCTATTACAATTGATGGTGTAATTTCTATTCTTTTGTTTCCTATATTCATATATTTAGTTTTGTTAACATTTAATTTTAATTAATTAATTTTTAGCCACAGTGATACATTATCTTAGACAAAAATATTTTCCTTAGCCTTGTAGACTAATAAATTAACCTAAATTTTGCATGTAATTGACTGCTATTTGTTTCTTATAGGTAAAAACCTAAAAAGTAATACTATAAACTTTAACGTTTTTTTCTTGAATGAGTATTTATATATTTACGGACGTGTTAACAACGTCAAATACATTTATTTATAATTTATACAGGTACAATTGAAATAAAATACAACTGAAGAAAATTAAAGCTAGGACAAAAATTAAATAATAATTACTCCTTCCAGACAAGATCTGGTATATCTTAGTGATTGAAAAAATCTAGAAAGACTTGCACCAAAAGAGTCCACATCTCGTCTCGAGTTTACAATGCGACACGATCGGGACATTGGTGAATGCACGCCATAGTTTGCGCTGTGCTGATCAAGGAGCAGCGCATAATTATTTCGCAACCGGTATGCAGAGAGCATGAAATGCAACCTTGCCCTATTTGCATACAGACCTCACATTACATTTATTCATCTTTTCACTCACACACGTCGATTATTCCGAATTTCCACGAGACAAGTATTTATTGTATTTGGTCACGCCATGTCTTTCTCGGTCTTCCTAGTTTTCTGCGTCCATCAGAATTCGCATCATCAATCTTTTAAGCCGTTCTTTTGTTGTTCATACGCTCCACATACATGTTCAAACCAATGCAGCATTCCTTTCATATATTGTTGTCGATAATACTCGTTTCAGTTTAGCATGCCGCATGAATTGTGCACTGTTCTTAGACACGATCGCCCGAGAAGGGTAATAATAAACAATAAATAAATAAAATTTAACAGTTGAAGCACTAACTTTGTGATTTTCCATGTTAACGATTAAACAAGGTGGAAATAAAATTTACAATACGAGCTATGAAACGCGTCTTAGAAGAAAATAGCTATACATGGCACCTAAAATGACATCATTTGGTCAAAGGAGTCAAATATACCTTGGACAGAGAATTTATAACAATATCCCATTTGCCACAAAAACAGATAAAAATCTTGAGAAATTCAAACTATTTGTAAAAAAATGGCTACTTGATTTGGGTCCCGAGAACTGTCTCGAGATGGTCACCCCACCAAAGCAGTAAACTTGTTTAAATATAATTATTTTTGCATTTCATGTTTTGTATTTGTATCCACACAGTGTCTCTATGAATATATGTCATATACTCGTATTTTTGGCATTTGTGCGGATGTTGGGCCACCGAGCTGACAGTAGCTTGTTACTTGATCTAATGTCTGCCCAGCAGTTAAATGTGTGAGCTGTGAGTTTTTCTTTTTTTTTTCTCTTACTATTATATATGTTTATATATATATATATATCTGTGTGGATTTAAATATGAATATGTAATAGTTTATATGTATTATATATATATTTTTTAGACACTATAAGTATAATAAATTAAATCATATAAATGAATGCCTCGACACGGGTTGTGCCCAGTGAGGTATTCATATTTTTTTTTGCGCTAAACCGGCTGTCATTTCGGATTTAGGTAAGAAAACCAGTCCAATTAAATTTTATTATGAGCAAACCTTATTTAATAAGCATCTAAGGGCGCGAGTTGCATTTTGTTTTGTAATAAATGGTAGCATTGTTTTAATGAGCCATTGTTTTCGTCAATATAAGCCAGGCGCTCAGCGGAATCAGTTCCGCGAAGTATAAACTTTTTTCATTTCGGTAGTTTTAAAACGTGTTCGAATTTGTAATGTGATTAAGTTATATCTTTACTAACAGAAAAATAATTTTATCAATATAATTAACAAAATGTTCGTCAGCGATAAACTTTAAACCTCGATTGAGGGCCAAAAGTAGTATGGATTTTTTTTTTTTTTGTTTTCGTTCAATGTGATCCAAAATGCAACTTTTTAGACCCCTTTCACTTTGATGTCTAAAAAGTAAAAAAATTCATACATCATCAGCCCACTCGACTGTACATAGACCGTCAAGTCGCAGAATATAACGTTCGTTGCCGAAGCAATATATATAAATTTGTTTACAAAACAACAAAACAAACCATCACGCCGTTTCCCCATAGGAGTAGGCAGAGAGGATAGAACGCCATATCACTTGGCATATATGGCATACATATATCTTGGCAGTAGCGTGCCTAGGGTTTACGAGTAAGGCAAGCCCATATATATATTTTTAAATCCACATGTGGTGTAATTTCCTGACGGCCTCATAGTATAGTGGTCAGCGCATTTGCCTGCCATGCAAAAGGTCTCGGGTTCGATTCCCGACATGGTTGATTTGAAATATTTATTTAAAAAGGTGTTTTTACACTAAAATGTGTCATAGTCCCTGGACTGGTACTTGAAGCGTAAGACTGATCATCTTACCTTCATGTAGTAAAAAATATTAAGATATACTGCGATTGCAGTGCTCTATGCACCATTAGGTGCGGAAAATGAATGATGATGAATTCACTTTTGTGAAAACATGATGTATGCTTTCGTCACTACAGTTGTACAGTCTACAAAGCATCCAAAACGTATATTATGACGGATAACAATATTTTATGAAAATATGCATAGGATAATCTTTCTGAGTTCGTTTAAATAAACGAAATAAAGAAAACACAATATTATTTTATATAAAGTAATTCCTCAGATATCAACCATTACCAATAAGTAACATTAATAAAATATAGCATGCGTAGAGTTGAATAATAGTCATCGGAACCCATAGATACATAAATATAATAAAGATAAATTATAATTGATATAGAATATTGGAAAAGGAAAAGGATAGTAGATAGGCAAATAAAAAAGAAACGTCGGCCATCTCCGAATTCTTTTTATATATGACGTTTGCACAAAATGAAGTAAATTATCATAAATCTTAACCAGTACGGGTCTTTAATCAATGAAGATAAAAATAACCGTTTAAAATTATCAAATTCCGCAAAAAAGAGCATAATAAACAATCGTAAAGTTTGTTCGATACGAAATACAAGATACGCTCTCTGCCAACTTTACCTTAAAGAAGCTGGCTTCAGATTCCCATATAAAACTCAACATATACAGACAAACATTTTATGAGTTTACTGTTTGTTTACATGCGAATTGCACCGTGAAATAAACCCCATAAGAACCCCACGTGCTAGAGTGAGATAAGAAGACATAGTGTCGTTCGCGCACACGGATTTCATACGGTTCGGATCTCGGGATGCGTACAATACCAACGTCGAACAGATCTCTAATTCTCATTTGGCGCGAAATTTAAACAACGAAATAAATTATTTTTAAGCGTATGGTCCAGATTTGGTAATTTTGAAATAAAATTAATAGGCAAGCCCGGCTTATGGGCTTCTATGGAAATACCGCCACTGTATCTTGGCATACAGACCTCGCTTCCTCTACATTCATACATCTTCTCACGGACGCACGCCGATTATTCCTACTTTTGACATGTCTATCTTCAAGTATTTTATGGACTTGATCGTGCCATGTCTTTCTCGACCTTCCTCGTTTTCTGCATCCATCAATATTTGCATCGTAGATCCCTTTAGCCGTTCTATCGTTGTCCATTCGCTCTACATGTCCAAACCAACGCAGAACCCTTATCTTGATTCTGTCGATAATGCATATCTCAGCCTGACACAGTTCACGGATCTCAAAATTTGTGCACCGCTCCTATCATACATCGTTTTACCACACATTTGCCTGAGGGATCGCATTTCGACAGCATTTAACCTACTTTCATCATCATTTTTCCAATTTCATACTTCGCTCCAATACATTAAAGTTGGCACTAGAACTCCGTTGTGAACTGCTAGTTTAGCCTCCTGCGATAAACATTTGTTTGCCAAAAGAGATTTCAGTGGACCGTTCACCCTGTTCCCGGCACTCACCCTCCTTTCAATATCTTTATCTGTCTTTCCATCCCTAGTAAATATACTTCTCAGGTACACATATTCTTCTACCTGATTCAGAATATCTCCGTTCACACTGATCTCACATTTAGTTATATTTTCATCCCTTCCAAAAACCATCACATTCGATTTATCAACATTCATAAGCAAATCGCTTTTCTCGCATACATCGTCGACTTGTTTACCATAATTAAATTATTGTTTTACTGAAAGCATTTCTTTTATCTGTGTTCAATGTACAGTGATACAGATAGTAAGTATTTTTTTACATTATTAATATAAAACATAATAAAAAAGACTCAGCTTTGGGGTTAAATGTGACGTTAGTTACCATAGAATTACCCAGTATGGTTTTAATGTCTAAGTGTGACGTTAGTTACTATAGAATTACCCAGTATAGTCTAAATGTGACGTTAGTTACCGTAGAATTACCCAGTATAGTCTAAATGTGACGTTAGTTACCGTAGAATACCCAGTATGGTCTAAATGTCTAAATGTGACGTTAGTTACCATAGAATTACCCAGTATGGTCTAAATGACGATTTAACAATCATTCGTTCAACTAGAAATTATAATAACGAATCCGACCACGCATTGTAGCGGAATCAGAGGTTTTAAAAGAAATAGTGCGACAGGCTACGTACTTTATTCCCGTTTGATTCCGGTCCCAGAACGGTAGCCGAGTCGTGACCGCTTAACATTAGCCGCACGCACTTGCGCTTAAAGTATCGGCCATATGCCTTATCACGTCAATTTGAAGGTGACTTCATGGTAATTAGTCTTATTTCTCCATAATTTATCTAATAGACGTACTTTATAATGTAAATTCGAAATGTGGGCTTAAAGATCTATTACCCGGGTTTTATGTGTGCCAAGCCGCGAGCGAAAGATCGATAGCGCCCATGGTTTTACTTCAGCTTTTATTTAATAAATTAAAAGTCATTATTACTATTATTATGGATAACTGATAAAGCGGCATTTTCGTAATATAATTTATTTATTTTTATTTGGGAAAAAAACAACAGTTTTTACATATATTGTATAAAAAAAATAAGAATACATACGTACGAAAATTCTGAAAACAGTGAATAAAAATTTTCCACTGTGGTGTAAGATATTTATTTATTTTTTATTAATTTATTAGTTTATACATACAATGTTACAAAAATGGCACAAAAAACACTCTGGCAAATTCTGCTAGTACTAGGAGTAGGCTCAGTATATGAAGGGTCGGCAAGCCAGAAATATTAATACGCCTAATGTTGCAATCGGTTCCTATATGGGCAAATGCCTGTTCTAAGAAACCGATTTGTTGCGGCAAATATGGTTTTCGAATATGTTTCCTATAAATAAAAGCAAGCAATATCGATTGAGTACATTATCAAAATAAAAGCAATTAACAATTGTTAGGCACTTAAAAATTGCAAATAAAATAAATAAAATGGGTACTTATTTACAGTTATAAAAATAAAGTTAATAGAAACAAGATAAATTTAAAGAATATGAAAAGAAAAAAGTTACATGAAAATAATGTAAAAGGTACAAAAATATAATAATGAATACCTCAAGGGCGCTTAACATAGTGATCCTATAGATAAATTAATTTAATTTAAGCTTTAACATTTGTAATTTAATTAAAACCACTTATTTTGTTATCACGTGCCACGGATTTATTCAAATGATTTAGAGAACAAGCGGGTTTTAAGATTTTTCCGAAACATCTCTTCACTCTCACAGCCTCGCACCTCTGCTGGGAGAGCAGTCCATGGCAGGGCCTGCGACCGCAAATGCGCGTTCACTGAATTTAGTGCGCTGTTTGCGTAGAGCTATAATAACTTTTTTTTGCCGCAGACGTAGACTTTTTAAAATTCTTATCGAGTCTTTTAGTCTTCTTATTGAAAAAAAATAATAAGTATTATATCTTTTAATTTTATTTGTCGGCCTCGTGGCGTAATGGTCAGCGCGTTAGCCTGCCATGCAAGAGGTCTCGGGTTCGATTCCCGACATGGTTGATATGAAACATTTATTTAAAAAGGGTATTTTCACACTAGAATATTTCATAGTCCCTGGACTGGTAACTGAAGCGTAAGACTGATCACCTTATCTTCATGTAACAAAAATTATCAAGAAACTCTGCGATTGGTGTACCAATGCAGTGCCCTATGCACCATTAGGTGCGGAAAGGGAATGATGATGATGATGATATTTTTTAATATGAGGTGTTTTTAAATACCACCAAATCCATTGTTATTATTAATTTGGATTATATATTTAAATATATATGATATTATAAAGCGTCATTTTCGTAATTTTATACCTAAGGCGACTTTACAAAATCTTTAAATGATTGTACATTTAACACGAAATTCCTGTAATACAAAAAATTAAATCGAATTCCATCAAACATTGTCTGCAAATCTCATAAAACTATTCTCCAATAGACTGGAACGTGGTTTGCCTCAAAGGTCTCAACTTTATTTTCAGGATATCTCAAATGAGATCTGGGAGTGCACTCTCCGGGTAAGTGACAAGGTCTCGAGTGCGTTGCTCTCCTGAAGCCTTGAGCAGGAGAGTCGTCGAGCTATCCAGATCAATATACCTAGACTCTCCATCGCGACTCTCATTAATCTAGTGTAGCAGTCGGAAAATTTTGGGCAAGAAGGTGTTATTTATAATTTCAACAAAAAACATCATGCCGTTTCTCGTAGAGGTAGTCAGAGAGGATAAAATGCCACATCACTTTGTCTTTGCATACAGACCTCACTTTCTCTATATGCATACATCATCTCATGCACACACGGCGATTACTCCGAATTTTGACCAGTCCATCATTAAGTATATGTTATATTTTGATATGCCATGTATATCTTGGTCTCGTTTTCTGCATTGATTAATATTCGCAACACCGTTTTATCGTCGTTCATTCACTCTACATTTAGCAGCCGAAATTCATTAATAATGAACGAGTTTATAATGTAATAAATGAGTTATTAAAATGCAAGCTTTACTGGACAGTATTCAAATTCCTTCATGAAATGTCTCCAAGATACCTATCGGACCTATGTATTAGAGAAAATACACGCCAAAGAAAATCTAGCGCTCCCCAAACACTAGATTCGGAGATCGTGCTTTTGCCGTTGCCGGCCCCTCTGCCTGGAATCAATTGCCTTCAAATGTACGAATCATCGACAGTCTCAGTTAGTTCAGATCCCAACTAAAATCTCACTTCTTTATTATACCTCAAAAAAAATATATATTTTAAATTCTCAACTCACTCTTTGATGCGCCTGAACTACTGAGCTCAATAAAATTAAATATCCCGACTAGAAAAATCAGACAGAACTCACTCTTTCATACTGATAACCACAGAACTAACTATGGTTTTCATTTCCCTATGTCCAGAATTCAACAACAATCCTGAATTCTTAGATCTGCCAACAAACATACCAGTCTTGATTTCTTTGATAAAAAGTTGTCTTCTTTCAAACGATAACTGAATCAAATTTAATTATAAACACCTCTCTCCCGCTTCCACTCCCACAAAGTCTACTAAATACCATTGAGTCTTTCTACTTTTTTTATAATATTTTTTTGTGAATAAATTTGTCTTTAACAATGCCCATTGGGCGTATATACTAATAAATAAATACCCTCATTTTAAATCAGAAAATATGTCGTTTTTGTTAGTTAGAATGTATGTTTACGTATACAATTGTAAAACGCCCTTGATGTGATTTTTAACAAAAATGGCGCTATATATATTCAGACAAATATTATTATTATTACTTGTGATGAGACACATTTCTTTTATGTATTATTTTTTTTAAAAGTCGGTGGATCACTGCACCGCACTGTCAGATTTCAAAATATCGTATAAACTCAAAACGAACCGATAAATAAAATCTACTGACGCAAAATGCACAATTTACAAATGATCTTGTTTACAGTTGTTCGATTCTGGTATATTTTAGAGTTTGCAGATGAAGGGGCAAGATAAGAACACGAACTTGTATGTTCAGAATGGTTGGTTCGATTTAAAATTGGCTGGACTTTACAATGTGCTATCGCAAAATGGCTGTCACAAAGGCAAACGTGGTATTCTTCCAAAGGCATGTTACCTAAGTAAAAAAAGCTTTACTTACTGAAGAGCAGTGACGGTAAAACTTTTTAGCCCGGCGTGTCAAAATTCTGAAAAAAACCCAGCTGACCCACGTGCCGTGTCACACGAAGGAATATCAACAATTTTTCCAGCCCTACTGAATAAAACGATTTTGTTTTTATTGAAAGGAGGGTGAGTGCTGAGAACAGGGTTGAATGGTGCACTGAAATCTACTTTGGCAAACAAATGTTTATCGCAGGAGGCTAAACTAGCAGTTCACAATGGAGTTCTAGTGTCAACTCTAATGTATGGGAGTGTTAACGAAAAGGCGGACTGTAAATGAAAATCGAATTTCATTCAGTTTTGTTATTGGGAAATATTTGAGAAAGGATAGGAACATGGAATGGATACCTACCTTTAATATGATCTGAATGTTCTTCAATTTCTGGCACCGGATGACAAAATGAACTATAAAATATAACAATGTTTTCCACGACGCGCGACGATTCCAACCACTTTTTATCCGATTTTATGTGAAGTCAAAAATGTTGCTTGGTTTTTGTTCTAAATCCGAATCTTCTAATTTTGAATATCTTCTTTCTTGATGTTAGGTAGGTACCATAAGGATGGGTCGAAGGAAGGATGGGAACGAAAGGTAATCGGCCAGGAGCTCAATCACAGATGGCTATCGACATGCTAAAAAACGTGCTAAGTATTTGAGCGATCACCACGAACAATCATGAACACGCTGAAGTTAAAGCGGTCGCGTTGCAAAACGAAATTCAACTTCGGTCAGTTCAAGAGGATTGGTTGAATCTCGCACAGGAACTTATCTATGGCGTTTTGCAACGCGACCGCTTTAACTTCAGCGTGTTCATGATTGTTCGTGGTGATCGCTCAAATACTTAGCACGTTTTTTAGCATGTCGATAGTTATCTGTGATTGAGCTCCTGGAATAGTATCGATAAATGCTGTTATTTACTTAACAGGGAGCGAAGTATGGAACTGGAAAAATGATGATGAAAGTAAGTTAAATACTGTCAAAATGCGATCCACCAGGCGAACGTGTGGCAAAACGATGTATAATAGGTGCACAGATGTCGAGATCCGTGAACTGTGTAAGGCTGAAATATGCACAATCGACAGAATCAAGAAAGGGGTGCTGCGTTGGTTCGGACATGTAGAGCGAATGGACAACGATAGAACGGCTAAAGGGATCTACGATGCAAATATTGATGGATGCAGAAAACGAGGAAGGTCGAGAAAGACATGGCACGATCAAGTCCATAAAATACTTGAAGATAGACATGTCAAAAGTAGGAATAATCGGCGTGCGTGCATGAGAAGATGTATGAATGTAGAGGAAGCGAGGTCTGTATCCAAAGATAGAGTGATGTGGCGTTCTATTCTCTCTGCCTACCCCTACTGAGAAACGGTATGATCGTTTGTTTGTTTGAACTATTTAATTATTATTATAGAAGCAAAAGCAAATATTTATTTATTTAAGTGACTTTTCTGGTGCGGGAATTTCATTTACTAAATTTTTAATAATTTAAGGTTGGTATTTCGTACATTTTCAACACAAGCAAGCGCTACAAACTTCCGTCGTCTGTCGGTTTCTTTAAATATCGTCGGGCCAATGCGAAGGTCTAGAATCTGCATTTTCCAGATAAACTAGCTGACAGGCGTCTCAATTTATTATACCTCTACGCAAACAGCGCACTAAATTTAGTGAACGCGCATTTGCGGTCGCAGGCCCTATGGCATGGAATGCTCTCCCAGCAGAGGTGCGAGGCTGTGAAAGTGAAGTAATATTTCGGAAAAAACTTAAAACCCACTTGTTCTCTTAATACGGATATTCTATTTAATTTTTTTTGTTACTATTATTGTATTTATTTATTTATTTATTATATTTTATTTGGGATTTTTACAGCTATTACATAAACAAAATAAGTAGAAAAATCTTAACAATGCTAAAGCCAATTTAAAAAATCCACTGTAAATATAATGACACATAATATATAAGTAAAGAACATTAGCGAAGCGGCGGACTTCTGTATTCTGTTTTATTAAATGTTCGTTATGTATCAAAATCATTATTAGATTAAAAATATGTTATTATTATTTTATTAGATTAATTTACTGTTTGTATAAAATATTTTTCTTTATAACATTTTCTGGCACATGTGTGCGAGTGTATTATGTTGACTATCCCAATACCATATGACAAATTTTATTTGGAATGGTGACCCTCAAATTCAAATATAAAAATACCACATCTGGATCCTGAAATCGTAAAATGAAATAACCATGAAAAATGCTTAATTCGATGTGGTTAATAAACTATGAAATTTACAGATTGTAATAATAATTGTTTCGTGACATCAAATTTGTATTTATTATATTGTCGTTGCGTCTGTAGTATCTATTAAGTAACATTGTAAAAATTGTTAAGGAGATTAACAGAAAATGTACCTTTTGATAATGGATTTTTTACAAATCTTTTTATTGATAGCAAAAAGGGATAAAAATATTTAAGTACATTTTGTAGAAATAAATTGCTTAATCTTAATGAGATATTAAAAATATTTTCAAATAGAGTAAAATCACTTGACAGATATTCTCGGCGCAACGACGATATATTTATAGCGAGATTGAATTTGAAATTAAAAGATAAATCGACATTAAATTGATAAAAAATAAATAACAAACTATATAGATAAAGAAGCATTCGGTGTAAGAGATTAGTAAAAATTCTTATCGTGCAGTCTATGTAGATTTGCAAGAATTTTTCAAACGTGTATTTCTTTCAATGTAAGATATAATAATAACAGTTTTAATTTTTTTGTAAATCAAAATACGATAGCGAATAAAAAACAATATTTTAAGTGTATCCAAATGTTTGTAGATAAGGCTGGAATTTAAAAAAAAGAGAGGAAATATGGATGTTATACAATGTGTAAAGAGTTATTTTGAATCACCCATTTATATAATTAGAATAATTTATATAGAGCCATTTTTGTGAAAATCACCCCAGGGGCGCTGTACAATAAGCATCCCAACACGATTGGCGGCTACATAGCGCATAGGGCTTTTGGGATTCTAGTTCCCCATTTGCAATAAGGTTAAATTTCTATAATTGTATAAGAGCTAGATTACAACACGTCTTGCAGCCACATAGCGTTTAGAAATCTAGTCCACATTTACACAGAACAAGAAAATGTAAATAATCGTTTACAAATATAGTCTAGATGACAGCGCATGGGCGGTTAAAGATCTAGATCCCATTTACAGTTGTTTATCTATATATACATATGTATAGTTGGATAATTTATACAGCGCCATTTTTGTGAAAATCACCTCAAGGGCGCAGATATAATATAACAGCTAACAATACCAAAAGTCACCATTGTCAGGTTGATTGCCGTGTAAATACCTAGACTTTCATATTTCATCTTCTGTTTTCCTTCCTGTCGCAATAAATTTCGAACCTATTAACATAAAATAAACACTTAAAAAATATATAATTTGGTAATATATCCAATATAAAACAAGTTAATTATAATTCTACTTTATTTTTTATAAAATATACAAAGGGTATATTGTGACGCGTTTCGTCTTGTTAGGACATTTTCAAACAAACTAACTTTAATATTTACAAAGTTTCATTATACACTAAAAACAATTGCTATTTTATGTTTGTTGATTTCTATACAAGCCAAAATAAGTCGAGTAATTAAAATTCAATTAGGGTATACTGAGTATATTAGAGGAATATTTTGGTCATATTTTATAAAAAATAAAGTAGAATTGTAATCCAATAAACTTGTTTTATTTTGTATACATTACCAAATTAAATATGGAATTCTACCAATTATCTGCATACACGATAAATAACTTAAAAATATATTTGTCCCTATCGTTCTTATGATAAAAGTTTAGGCAAAAGTCCTTAAAATACATATTTTGGGATGTGTATTTTATTTTCTTTCATTTTAGTAAGCAGTTAATTTAACATTGTAATTTTACATTTTAAAATAATTATATTGCACTATCGAACGTGTACCTTCTCTCATTAAGGAATATAATTCATGTAAACAAAAAAAGGGAGAGAGGGCAAAAATAGACTTAATTTTCAGCAAACAATTCTAATTGAATTCTTTAATGGTTGGAATGCGATCTATTAAAATAGCAAACCATCACGCCGTTTCCCGTAAGGGTAGGCAGAGAAGATAGAAAGCCACATCACTCTATCTTTGCATACAGATCTCGCTTCTTCTACATTCATACATCTTCTCATGCACGCGCGCCGATTATTCCGACTTTTGACATGTCCATCTTCAAGTATTTGTTGGATTTGGTCATGCCATGTCTTTCTCGGCCTACCTCTATTTCTGCATCCATCAACATTCGCATTGTAGATATTCTTAGCCGTTGTTTCGCTGTCCATTCGTTCTACATCGTATTAAAATAATGTGTGGGAAATCAATGTAAGACAGGGTTACGAATGATGAAATAAGGCGAGAGTGTAAATCTGAGTCATGTATAATTGATAAGATTAAGAAAGGGTCTCTGAGATGGTTTGGTCATGTAGAACGAATGGACGACGAGAGAATGGTAAAACAAGTATATATGGCGAAAATGAACGGCAACGTGAGACGAGGACGACCAAGGAAGACGTGGCATGATCAGATAAACCAAAATCTTAAGTCTAGTCATGTCAAAAGCAGACAGAACCGAAGGCCATGTATGACAATATCCATGAATGTGGAAGAAGCTAGAAATGTATGCCAGGATAGACGTGTGTGGCGGTCCATTCTCTCTGCCTACCCCTACGGGGAAATAGCGTGATGGTAGTAGTAGTAGTAATGGTAGAAACTTTTATAGTTTGTAAAATGTACGTTTATCTTATTATAAAAAAATAAATAAAATGTCTTTTTTTTAACGCTAAATACTACTAGATTAGGATTTTAATACCGCTATGTTAATTTCTATGAAGTTAATTAATAAACTAATTATCATTTTGTTTCAAGAAATAATATGATAGCTGTTTTTATAAACAAGTAATTTCACATGACGTTTTTGAAAATTGATCATCAAAACTGTACATTTTTACAAGGAGCGGTTTTTCCAGCTCATAAAAATATTATCATCTTATCAAATTCCATTAGGTATGCGTGAAAGCAAACAATGTGCTGTGTACTCTGAATATCGATTGGTATAAACTGATGATAAGGGTAACGTTGTTAGATTGTGACAGAAATTGATAGATTCCAAACATGATAAACATATATTAAAAAAGGATACGTTTCGAATTGACGCTTTGGAAGAAATGACAAGGATAACATTATGGTATTTATACGAATGGATAATAAAATGGAGTTGCTTCTGGCTGTTAACGGATTTTTTCGGTTTGCAAGATGCGACGCCGACCGTTTCCAACAAAAGGGAAAATAGAAAACCTTTAAAAGTTTCTGATTAATCTATCCATATTTTTAAAACGTATGGGGGTGTTTAATAAAGCTGTGACAAAACAGTGAACCACATACAGATTTTAATACTAAAATGAAATAATATTGTCGACAAGGAGAGTTATTAGTTATGAAACTGCCGTTCATAATTATCTTGTACATATGTACTAGACTAGAGTATTGATTTAAGAATTCGAAAACAATACATACCTAGCAAAAGTCAATGGTTTTTTTCGGATTTAGGAAATTTTGGTATTTGATAAATCAATTAGTTCAATGGAATTAAAAATGAACGCACGCCAGTTAATTGTTGTTACAGAGGCGAAGAGAAAATCAATAAAAATGGTCAAATGTTAAAAGTTGATTCAAGGATTTTTGTACTAAGTGAGTGAAAAGTATTCATATTTGTTAAAGTGCAAAATTCAATAAAGCAACTCACATTGAAAGAGGTTTCTCCAGCTGCCACTGAGAACCCTAAGGCACTTGTTGAGTGTAGTGGATCCTGTTTGCGCGTTTTGTTGGAGACCAGCTCTCCTCGACCCCAACGGGCTCAAGCTGAGAGGAATTTCTTTATCCAGAGCAGCGAGGTTCCCTTCGGAGGAACTCCTGGCCAAGGAGAATCTCATCTCCCCTAAACCGCGAAAACCACGCGTCAGGGAGTTAGTATGAAAACTAGCTCTTCCAACCGAATGAGGCCTAGAGAAAGGACTGCTTTTGACCGTAGCGTAAGTCAGTTTTGTTCTCGCATCGTCGTCCACCGCAGTTAGGTCTTCGCAACCTCTGCTGAATATTTCACTGAATGTCTTTAAAGGTATGGAGTCACTCTGATCATCGGGGGAATGCAAGAAATACTGCTTGCTCAATTCACTTCTGGCTCTATCCAGTTCATCACTAGCGTAACTTCTATCGAAACCGTTCACGAGACTCGAGCTTCTGAAGGAAAGATCGCCGTTTAAGCCCCCTTTGGTTCTATCGTCTGTAAATTTGGCTAACGTGAGGTTCAAGGCGTGTTTGCACTTTTTGAGAGAGTTTTTTCGCTTGTGGTGATGGTGGCACTTTTTCGAGTTTTTGTCGATCGGAGAGGGCACGTCTTCGGAGCTGATCACCAAGATTTCATCCAGAGGGTCTTTGAAGCTCATGTAAGTGGACGAAGTTAGATTCGCGTTCGTGCGGTTGTTATTCGAATGCGAGAAGCTGTTCTTCCGTTGAACGGTCTCCTTGCTACTGTTCGCCCGCTTGTTTGGCGGGAGAGGTGGAGGTCCAAAACATGTGGTCGACATTTTTTTGCCTGGCCAAATGTGGGTTCGTTTACTTAATCACTCTCCTAGCTCAACTTCAACTCAGTTCTCACACTAAACATGTCCGTATGTTGTCAATATGGATGTCCACTTATATCGCTCACCCGAGTCAAATAATCGTACATTATACCACTTAGTCGTAAATGTTGCAAATTATCACAAAACTGCAAGAAAAATAAAACAAAATAAATAAACGTGATCTTCATATAAAAAATATATTAAAGTAACGCGTGAAGGTATAGTTGTTGAATTCAATAATCTAAATTATTGATAAATTGATTTCAATAAAATCGATAAAAAAACGGTTCGTAGAATTGTTTATTAAGACTTCCTATTTTTATCTGATACCCAAATACAATAAGCTTATTTTATTGATAATGATATGGTTAAATATAATAAACAGATTTTAAGAATCCCATATCTTTTAGGATAGCACTAATATTCTTTATTACATTTTTTTATATTTTTTAAATATTTTTTTTAAATGTTTTTTTACAATAATCATTATTATAAAAGAGAGTTTCAAAAAAATAAAGCATAGTTACATATCAATGAAATACATATTAATAGAAAAATAGTAAACAAAAAATCCCAAAAAGGCATGGCCTGTTCGTGGGTATACAAGATTGTTTAAAATAGTTTGTTGACGCGTTTTCAGTGTAAAACGGAAGATTTTGTCTTGTCGGTCTAGATGGCACACGGAATGGAAGTCTTTCAAGTAGGTTTGGAGAATCAATTTTATTATTTATTAATTTGAATAAAAATAGCTGGTCTAACATTATTCTTCGATTTTTAAGTGAGTTTATTCCATGGTACTGCATACTTTCAGCATGATTAGAAAAGTTCATGTTTAACCGGTAGTCGACCTGCTTAAAAAAAAATTGTTGGACCCTTTCTAGTTATTGATACTTACATTATAGTAAGGTGACCAAATAGGAGTAAGTTCACGCTCAGCCACCGTACGGGCTGGGCGTGAAATATAGTTCCTCCCCAACCGTAGCTTATAATCTTATAATAAATCTGAAAATAAGTTGTTATATGTTAGAAAACAATGAGTTTATGTTTATAAATCATTAGTGTGTAGTAGTGTAGTCATGTTTCAACAAACAGTGGAAAAAAGAAGACTATTTATTTAATAGCATTGTTTTATACTTTATTCTTAACAAAATATGTGACAAATAGTGAACAATGGAAACTTACAAAAATAGTGCGTCTGTAACCTTAAAATCATAAAATTTTATATGAATCCTTTAAAACCGTTTAAGAATGCATCAGTTTTTGACGCGAAAGTACCTAAATTTTGCTATTTAGAACACTACACCCATAATTAAAAAATTACAACAGTGCTACTAAAAGTGAACTGACATTTATTGATAAATACATAATATTTCAAATATCTGCCTTCTAATAATATACAAAATTATAAATCAAACCGCTTATACACGCGTTTGTGTAATATTCATGTAAAGAAGTGAATTTGAACAGGAATGTTGCGTCTCATAAAACGAAATAATACGGACCAAAATGGACACCAAGTCGTTGGAACAATAGGCGTAATCCTGGGGTCTACACACGTGCGTTTCCAGAAATTCTCCAGCAGCCTAGTGGACCACATGGTGACGATATCTACCTACTGTCTACAAAAGATTCTCTTCGGACATCTATCTCCCTTTGTTAACCATGGAGTTGATACAGTGCTTTATTTATTTAGTTTTTTATTGCTTACTTCTTGGTATGAACACTTGACCAATTTACTACTATACTCTATTTTTTATAAATTTATTGATATTGTTTTAACTTTGCTGGAATTCCTCTCATCCATGCGCTTTGTAGCTGCACGATGATTGGTTATCTAGCTTTCATATTTCAACTTTAAAATACCTTAATTTTGTAAACGGGGTCTAGAATTCCAATCGTCTATGCGCTTAGTAGCAGCAAGGCGTGTTGTAATCTTACTCCTTTTTACTATTCATATTATTATTATTTTGTAATACACTAAATTTATTTGTCAATTTTTAAAATGTGTAAATGGGGGCTAAATTTCTAACTGTCTATGCGCTCTGTAGCTGCAAGACGTCCTGTAATCTAGCTCCTATCTATTATAATTTTTGATTGATCTTAATTGAAAACGAGGAACTAGAATCCCAACCGTCCATGCGCTCTGTAGCTGCAAGACGTACTGGGATATTTATTAATTGTACAGCGCCCTTGAGGTGATTTTCACAAAAATGGCGCTTTATAAATTATCCAACTATATATATACAGTATTCTAGCTGGGGACGAACAAATGTTTCGTAGAGTTTTTCATATGTCTCTGCATGTTTAAATGGTTTCGATACTTGCATAATAAGTCCGACCATTTTATATGTTTTTTTCAGGCCTGATTCAATATGAATATTAAACATTAAGATGATACGTGTGAAATAGGCTTTTCTCCGTCAGATATCACGCGGCTGGTTTGTTTATTTGGAAATTCTTGTAATAATGAACCGACTTTAGTGCCATGATCTAAGGTTCTCCCTAGAGCAGAGATATAGGAATACAACATTATTGGTACGTGTACTTGTACAAATCTGGATTTTCTCCCAAGGGGGAGTAGGTATATATTGTTACCGGTGTGGATACTCGCTAATAAGCGGAATGGGGAATGTTGTAGTACTTAAAGTGGCCACTTAACCCAGCCAATGACAGGTCATAAGCCCTGTAAACGCTCGAATATCCATAATCCTGAATTTGAAAAAATTCTACCTCATCTCTGTAGGGATATAAATAAAAAATATATACCTACTCCCCCTTGGGAGAAAATCCAGATTTGTACAAGTACACGTACCAATAATGTTGTGCAATAAGATCTAGTCAAATATAAGTAAAAATAAATTGCAGAGTCATCTGCAGGCGATTAATAGTACTTAATTTAACTCGGAAGAGTCTTAATTAATAAAAATAAAGTAATCTGCTTAATTAAAATACTTAACTTCAATATCAATACATAGATGGCCCTCCAACTCGCTTGTGGATGGTTTCTCAAATTCATAACATAAATACAAAAATCAAAAATGTTACCGGTGTGGATATTCGCTAATAAGCGGAATGGGGAATGTTGTAGTACTTAAAGTGGCCACTTAACCCAGCCAATGACAGGTCATAAGCCCTGTAAACGCTCGAATATCCATAATCCTGAATTTGAAAAAAATCTACCTCATCTCTGTAGGGATATAAATAAAAAATATATAGGAATACGTTTGTATGAAGAAAAGTCAGATCGTTCGATCTCTTAACCGGTCGGTATTATTATGAATAAGTTAACTGATTTTAAACAAAGATACAGTCGCAATCATGAGCCTTTTGGTTGCTATCGATTTCATTATTCGCTATCGTGCAATGATTCAGCGATAATTAATATTGTTTAATATTAATTACATTATTGTGATATAACTTATCATCTGAGACACGCTGGCTGTCGTGTCGGTTGACACATATGCGCAAATATAAATGATAAGCGAATGTATTCGTTTAATTTTCTCGCAATAAACAATTAGTAAACAGATATTTCGATAATAACAAAGTTGTTATTTTTTCTATAACACTTATGGGGCCCATTTTACACGCATCGGCTAAATCCACACGGCCCGGTAAAATTAAGATGGATGAACATTTATTACATTATTTTGCATTTATTTAAAATTTATTCAGCGTGCTGTCAGGTAAAAATCCTACACGATAAAATCGATAAAATCTATTCAAATCGATAATATCGATTCAATAGCGACTAGTCGACCTACAGGTGTACTGGTTATTGCGTTTATCTGGCATTGAATAAATAAACAAAAATTTAAAATATTATGATACAATAAATTTACAACAAACACAAACCATCACGCCGTTTCCCCGTTAAGGTAGGCAGAGAGGATAGAGCGCCACATCACTCTATCATGCTTCTTCTACATTCATACATGTTTTCATGTACGCACGCCGATTATTCCGACTTTTAACATGTCCATCTTCAAGTATTTGTTGGATTTGGTCATGCCATGTCTTTCTCGGTCTTCCTTTCAACAAAGTGATCGACAGTCAATTTGTAGTCACAAAGTTGTGTTACCGGCAGGACATTACAGAATTTAAAATAAACACCTTCGCCCATATGTTTCGTCTCACGGATTATACTATCCGGTACAATCCTCCCTAACGGTCTCACCTGAATATCATAAATTTTACCCAGATGAGACTGGAAGGTGAGACCCCAGACACGCACTCCGTAAGATATAATCGATTCAATGAGCGCTAACGTTTTGAAAGGTAGTACGCTTTTAAATTGCCTCTTTGTGGTCCAACAAGCCTAAAAATTAAATAAGAGTTGCGTTAAATATATAATTAATAAAACAGTTAGTCCTTAGAACACTTGAATTTATTTTAAAGCAATACTAGTTTCAGAAAGCACAAAGTCAATGCCGATTCAATCAATAATATAATATAATAGACTATCGGACCCGACAGACGTTGTCCTGCCCGAACGTTGGCAAAAGACTTTTCATTGATAAGTAGGTAACTAGATACTTGTTTGTGATTAAATTCCAAAACTAAAAATTGTTAATATTCAAATATTGAATTCAAGTAGGTACCTTGGTACTTGTTTATGGTTGAATTCCAAAACATAAAATGTATATATTTTTTCAAATATGGCATTCTTTTTGCAAACGTCAAACTCCGGTCTTCTCATCAAAATAGGGGTGTACTTATGTAGGAATACGATTTTTAAAAATGTATTGAATTTAATATTATTTTAGTATTACCAAAAATCCAGTAAAAAGAAATAAATGGGTAGAAATTGTAAGGAATTAAGGAAAGAATCTGATTGAGATCCACAAAAAACAAATGCTGTTTGTAAACATTCAAAAACAAACCTTTTATTTTACACAAAAAAACAACATGTTTCCATTTTTTTTGTAAATGCCTAGAATGCAACCCTGGTAGATCGATTAATAAAACTTTTATGCTCCTAGCTTATTTTTTACATATTCGATTGAAGATTTGAATACCTACGAACACGCACAGCGCAAAGATCTATATTTCTCTGAAAACCGCAAGTAAATCGAGTTCAGTGACACCACACGTACAGAGGAATTATATATATATATATATAAAGATGTGTTTAATGTATATTTGTAATGTATATATTATATTTAAATAAATTAATTGAACTGAATTGAAATAAAAAGTGGCCACTTTACAAACTGTGTAACATTTACTATTTTGAACATCCAGAAACCGTTTTAAAGACCATGGGTTTTCCTATCGGTTTGAATAATACATAAAGCAATGTTTTTTTTATCAATAAACGATTTACTATTTTTTAATTTTTTAATTTCGTGTATCTTGATTTTTATTGAATTTAACTATACTACTTTCAGTGCCGTTTCAATGTGTGTTTGGCAAATTATATGGAAGGCTCTTTTCGGATATTGTCATTCATCCTCACGACCATATTGCAAACACGAGTGGTTGCAAAAACTGTACACTAAAATCAACAGATGGAAGAATTTAAGAAATATGGATGTTCAGGCAAAATGGTGAATGTTACACAGTGTTTAAAGTGGCCACTTAAACCAGCCAATGACAGGTCATAGACCGTGTAAATGCCTAGACTTCAATATTTACTTATCTAAAATGTCCTCCATCTCTCTTGTAATTTGTAATATTACAACAAGTAAGTGACTTCAGAAAATCACTCAAGCATGTTTTTTATAATTGCATTTAAGTAAAGTCAAACTTAAGGATGAACTTTTGATTTTATTGTAAGAAAACTGTCTATAAAATAAATGTAATTTTTTACAAAATTAAATAAACCTTTTTTGATACACCATTCCCGTGTTGTAAAATTGAATAAAATAAAGGAGGTGAAACGACACATTTCGACGAAAGCGCAACAATTAGTTGACATTAAACGTTGTTTAAGTTAACTGTCCCTAAGACTGGTAATTAGTAATTACATGTCTTGAACACATTCTACTTATTTTAACTATAAGAGCACGGAGTCGTAATGATGGGGACATTGACCGAAGATTATGGTCAAAATACGGACGAAGGGAAATGTGGGAAGAATTGAGTATCCAATTCATAATAGCTTGAGCACTTTATTTATTGCACAAAGGTTAAAGGTTAATTAATTAATGCGGCGAACCGTTTAGATAAAATAAATATTCGTAGAGAAAAACAAACAATGACAACACAAATGATAAGCAAAACTTAATTTAAATTTATTTCAACAGAGAGGGAAAACATTTTTGAGAAGGGAATACTTCCATATGGAAGTAAATAATAGTAATAATAATAATAGAAAAATATAAATAAAAAAAAATTATAAATAATAAAGTTTTATGAGACTAAAATATGTTTGGCAGCCTCCGTAGTGTAATTGCTAAAACGCTTGACTCACGCACGGAAGGCTACGGGTTCGATTACCGGTGAGAACACAAACAAATTAAATGGGATTATTTTCAAGCCTGGGTGTTCTGTGCTGTAATTAGCCACTGAAATTGGGCCGGGCCTTCTGGCGTGTTGTGGTGTACAAAATATACATGATATATTTTTGTGTTATATGGTAAAATTAGAAAAAAAAAATTTTTTAATATAAGACTGGAACTTTATTTTAAAGGTCTTAACAGGCTGTGAAATAAGGGAGGTATAGTTTCAATGTCAACTGAGGTACAAAATGTTGAAATTCTTTAAATAAAAATAAAAGAAAAACAATAGAAATAAATATAAAACGGCATATGAAAAATCGCGACATTTACAGTCAGAAACTGGCAAGTTTTTATTGTGTTTTATTTTATTATTTGACAAAAAGTATTGAACCAGATGTTTTAATCTGTCTTCCTTACGGAAAGTGTAATATTTAGCATTTTGACGACATTTT
Organism: Micrasema longulum; assembly: GCF_059751315.1. Classification (NCBI taxonomy): domain Eukaryota; kingdom Metazoa; phylum Arthropoda; class Insecta; order Trichoptera; family Brachycentridae; genus Micrasema; species Micrasema longulum. Next base: position 59,731 of record NW_028277373.1, read on the forward strand.
GTGAAATATACATTCGGAATCACGAAGAAAAGATTTTAATTTTAGTCTTACTCACGTATCAATATTCCTCCAAGAACTGTGAAATCCAGGAAGCAAAAATGCAACAACTAGATTTTCAGATTATAATCATCGTTAATTTAGTTTTATTTAAGTTTAATTTATCATTTTTTATAAAATTTTAATACTAATCTTAATATGAAAACTTAATTAATATCTCGGTTTTTTATTTTCTTTTAAACTAACTACGACAATATCTTTTACCGCGTTTGACTCAGAAACATGTCTAACTGAGATCTGGGCGTGAAATATAGTTCCTCTCCAACCGTAGCTTATAATCTTATATTAAATTTGAAAATAAGTTGTTATATGTTAGAAAACAAAGAGTTAATATTTATAAGTCGTTAGTGTGTAGTAGTGTAGCCATGTTTAAACAAACAGTGGAAAAAAAGACTCCGTATTTAATAGCATTGTTTTATACTTTATTCTAAACAAAATATGTGACAAATAGTGAACAATGGAAACATACAAAAAAAAAGTGCGCCTGTAACCTTAAAATCGTAAAATTTTATATGAATCCTTTAAAACCGTTTAAGAATGCATCAGCTTTTGACGCGAAAGTACCTTAATTTTGCTATTTAGAACACTACACCCATAATTAATAAATTACAACAGTGCTATTAAAAGTGAACTGATATTTATTGATAACTACATAATATTTCAAATATCTGCCTTCTAACAACATACAAAATGATAAATCAAACCGCTCACACACGCGTTTGTGTAATATTCATGTAAAAAGGGGAATTGAACAGGAATGTTGCGTCTCATAAAACGAAATAATACGGACCAAAATGGACACCAAGTCGTTGGAACAAAAGGCATACTAGTACTACACACGTGCGTTTCCAGAAATTATCTAGCAGCCAGTGGGCCACATGGCGACGGTGTCTACCTACTGTCTACAAAAGCTTCTCTTTGGACATCTATCTCCCTTTGCTAACCATGGAGTTGAAACAGTGTTTGATTTATTTAGTTTTTTATTGCTTACTTCTTGGCATGAACACTTGATCAATTTACTACTATGCTCTATTTTTTATAATTTTTTTGATATTGTTTTAACTTTGCTGGAATTCCACTCGTCCATGCGCTTTGTAGCTGCACGATGATTGGTTATCTAGCTTTTATATATCAACTTTAAAATACCAAAATTTTGTAAATGGGGTCTAGAATTCCAACCGTCTATGCGCTTAGTAGCTGCAAGACGTGTTGTAATCTTACTCCTTTTAATTATTCATATTTTTTATTTTTTTAAATATCATTAATACACTAAATTTATTTGTCAATTTTTAAAATGTGTAAATGGGGCTAAATTTCTAACTGTCTATGCGTTCTGTAGCTGCAAGACGTACTGGGATATTTATTAATTGTACAGCGCCCTTGAGGTGATTTTCACAAAAATGGCGCTATATAAATTATCCAACTACAAATATATATATATATATACTGGACTTTTTATACGGGGGCAGTATTAGGAACAGATATTTGCCGGCGAGAGAGATACTGTATTTACATTTCAGGGGGTCAGAGAAACTAAGAAACAGGGAAGAAAGTTTGTGGGAAGTCAAGTGGGATGTGGGTGGACCTGTTCAGGTGACTGATCAAGCCAAAGCCAAGATATATTACTTGCACTGAAAAATGTAGCCAATAAATAATTACAAGACGCTGAGGATAAATCCAAAACAATATATGTCTGCTGGGCTGGCGCTAGTAACTAAACAGTTGGCGTGTGAAATTGCGATGAATTGTTAATAGCAATAGCAAGTGATAATTGTTGCCACGAAATTTAACGAAATACTGTTTTTTCTTTCTTTGTACGACAAGCAGTTTAACGATGTAAATGCACGGCCAGTTGCGTAGAAAAGGGCCAATAGAAAACTTAACAAAGTATCGATTTTGTTTAACACCAACTAAAGTTTTAGATATTTTTAAAACAAAATTTTGTGACTTCAAAAAAAAACTTTTTGAAACACTGTAAAATGAAACGTTTGTCAGTGTGTAATAAGTTTATGTTCCTTTAAATATGTTTATTTTATTATGATATCAAAATTTTGAATTGGTCAACTATATTTTGAAAATTACTTATCCCTTAATCTTCTTACGAGCTCTTTTTTTTTCTCATGTCTTATATAAATATATTATTTTTCACTTTACTGTGTAACATGTTCTCTCATTATATTTGTGAAAAGCTTTAACTTGATGTATGTACTATTTTTAATATTTTGTATTCTTATACAACTGTTGTTTTTCCTTAATAAATAAAAATAAAAATAAAGAAATCGTTAAAAAAACTAAGCAATTCAATGTGAACGAACTTTTTTAAGTGGAATCTTTAACATTAATTCATAAGTTAGCTACTGATATTATTGTAGACAAAGAACTAAAACATGAAAAAAATTGTAATACGCATGGACATAACACAAGAATATCAGAACAATATCACAAACAACATTCCAAAACAAGACAAGGTCAATCGAGACTAATAAATCAGGGACGGAAATTTTACAATAAACTACCAGACAAAACTAAACAAAAGAATCAGACAAACTTTTCAAAAGGCGTAAAAAATATAATTACCAACAGCAGAGTATAAATAAAAATGATATATTATTTTAAAATGAATATAATAATCCGTAAAGGTTAATAAATATTTTTTTGAATAAAATTTTTAAAAAAAACAAGAAAAATAGGCTGAACGAAAAAAGTTAACGAAATGCGTTGTTTTATGAGATGTTGTACAAAAAAAAACCAAAAATATATTTTACTTTTGCCATGCAACGTATTTTTATCATTTTTAAGGTAAACGTCATAATTTTTGACGACTAAGCTTTTTTTGAGCAACTGCCTTATTTGAAAAAAATGTAAATCTTTTGACCATTTTCGTGTTTTGAAAATATGCAAGCTTCAATTTTGAAAAATTCATAAATAGTGATGATTTATTTATAGTTTAAAGATAATTAGATTTAAGTTAATATTGGGACATTCATGTATTATAATGTGTGTACAATTTTAAGAGTAAATAAATAAATGAGAAAAAACTTTTATTTTTGTACATTGTTAGTCTATATTGTTTTATCAATGTAGTGATTAATATAACCCAAGGTTTAAGTATTAAAAAAATACATTTAAAATGCCGTACGTTTTTTATACCACCGTGCTACAAAAAGATATAGACATGACATTTCCACGAACATGTCGCTAATCTCTTGATTGATTTAAATAGTTGTTTATTATCTTACTGACACGGTAGTAGTCAAATTTATACCACCTGGAAAAGCGATTCCTATTTTAAAACTTTATAAAATAATCAGAGAAAATAAAAACATTGCCTCAAAGACATGTTGTATTATCACTGTCGTCATTGATTGACATGGACGATTCATATACATAATTGAATAATAAAGTGGCGACATTATCGAGTCTTTTTTTTCAAAAATTACATAGGCTTCATACAAAAATGTATGAAGCCTATGATAAAGATGTTAAATGCATCTACTAATCATTTGAATAAATCCGTAGCACGTGACAACAATATAAATTATTTTAATTAAATTACAAATTTAAAAGCTTCAATTAAATTAACTTAACAATAGAATCACCATGTAAAGCGCCCTTGAGGTATTTTATTACGAAAATGGCGCTTTATAAGTTATCCATAATAAATAATAAATAAATACTATAAGAAACAGTAAATCAAAACGACATAAACAGACTACACTAAGCACAGTAATTTCTAATAAAAATATGTCAATCGAAGCTAAACTGGCAGTGCACAACGGAGTTTTAGTCCCAACGCTTATGTATGGAAGTGAAACATGGAACTGTCAGAGGAAGGATGAAAGCCGAGTGAACGCAGTTGAAATGCGATCTCTTAGACGAATGTGTAGGAAATCAATGTATGACAGGGTTACGAATGATGAAATCAGGCGAGAGTGTAAATCTGAGTCAAGTATAATTGATAAGACCAAGAAAGGGTTTCTGAGATGGTTTGGTCATGTAGAACGATTCGACGAGACGAAAGAATGGTAAAACCAGCCCATATGGCGATAATTAACGGTGATGTGAGACGAGAACGACCAAGGAAGACGTGGCATGATCAGCTCAACCAAAATCTTAAGTCTGGTCATGTCAAAAGCAGACAGAACCGAAGAGCGTGGATGACAAGATATATGAATGTGGAAGAAGCTAGAAATGTATGCCAGGATAGACGTGTGTGGCGGTCCATTCTCTCCGTTTCCCCTACGAGGAAATGGCGTGATGGTCGTAGTAGTAGTAACAATAGAGTATGAATTTGACCCATTGCAACACGGCTTTGTGTGTCAGTGATAAATTGACATTGGTCGGCGATTCGCCGGTTTGTCTTTAAAGTGATTTTTTTACATTAAAACTGAAGGACCATAACTTTCTGCATAAAAATAACATATATAAGTATATTTCGGTTACTAATTTCATAATAACATGTTATAATCACAATTTGTTTTACATTATTTATAACAAAATATTAATTCAGTCTTAATGTTAATGTAATAAAAAAATGTGTCTAAATTAAATAGTGTGTTGTATGAACAAATTATGTCATCTTTATTAATAATGAAATGGATTAAAAAGGATACTATATTTTTATAAATGAATGTAATCCGTAAAGGTTTATAAATAAACGAAAAAAACATATACCACCATGATTAAAGGAATAAAATAAACTGTCGAAATTTAGCAATAGCATTATTATATTTTGCTGTTTCTGTTAGCACGCTATTTATTTTTAAATAAATTTGTACCGATTTCCATCACCAGTTGGCGCTGGGCGCGCAAGTTTATACCGCGAATTCTGCATTTCTTGCCCACGTCGCGTCATAAGAAACTGGAAAGAACACGGAATGCCGCGCAAGATCCTAGTCGTTAATTTGACTAGCGCACAAGAGAATGTGAAAGATATACGACGATTTGTCAATGTTTCCTTCAAAGCAACAAGTGCTTAGTAATGTTTAAACAATGACAACTCAAATCTACGAATTTGGGTAAACACTAAATAACCTACACTCACTGGAATACGTGCGGACTAACAGGTATTAAGATAACGTCATTATTACATATCGATGGCTCAGATCCATACAGAGTTGATTGGAAATTACTAGTTTTGAGAAATGGCTGACCAAAGTTTCGACAGATCTAAATTGATTTTAAATAAATAATTATTGATGTCACCTTAAATGAAGTACATATTACATAGTTCTACTTGCAAACCCAGCAAAATCCAAAATAAAAAAAGTGAGATATTAATTGAAACGTATTCAGAATACAATTTTTTATTGTCAGTTAAAAATACGGCTTTATTTGTAAGAACTTGACTTTTAAATTATCGGGATTTAAAAAAAAAAAAAAAACGAAATATTTGCGTTCTTATGATTTACCCAAATATTTAATTTTGAGGGGCGAGTTGTAAATAACTCACTATTAGAAAATGGAAATCAAGTTGGGGTAGAGTAGGATTCGAACCACGGACCTTTGGTCCGTGAGTCCGACACACTAGCCACAGGACCACAACCCGATTCGATGCAACCATGGCAACCTCTACTTGAGTTTTGTAATGTTGGAATGTAAATTTATTACTGTTTCTTGACATAATCATGCTTATGTCATCACTGCTTACGTTTAAAATATTTACTGATTATAATAAAAAATTGAAGTTTGAAAAATAGTTGAAGTTAAGTATTGTATCAGTTTTTTGTGATTTGTTCAAAATAAAGAAAGATGGATTTTGCCGGGTTCGTAAACGGTACCCTCGTATGTATGTATTGATGTTGATTAATTTATTCATAAAGATACATATTTAAACAAAATTAAATAAACATATTAAGGATGATATTTGGTGCTGTCAACCACCATAACGGGGTGTGAAGGAGACGGTTTAATCACGAATTAGAGGCACTGTATGGCGAACCCAACATTGCACAATTCATCTAAATAAGAAGATTACAATGGTCGGGCCATGTGCACAGAATGAATGATAACCGTACCCCAAAAAAGATTCTCTATTCCACTCTGGAAGGCAGACGAAGCAGAGGCAGACCAAAATTAAGATGGCTAGATAATGTGGAAAGTGGCATTGGAGCGATTGGCCTAACAAACTGGAGAAGAGCCGCAGAGTGCAGGGAGGGATGGAGACAAAATCTGGAGGATGCCAGGGCCCACAACGGGCTGTAGCGCCACTGATGATGATAATTTAAAAAAAAACCTATCTCTTACTTCATGAGCCGAAGAGCCCTGTGTTGAGTTGGGATACAATATAATAGAAAGTGGAAGCACACATATTATTAAAGAATACTACAAACAAAAATTATTACATAAACATAATTTTTAAAAACATCTGGACAACACGCCTAATAGATGGTTTTTCAGGGCTAGATCGCGAAACTTAAGAGGAACAATCCTCATTGTAAGCTTCAAAAACGATCCTAATTTTTTTTTTTTCAAAAAGTTATTTTAAATAAATTATTTTTTATTTTTTCAAAAGAGTTGCGAAACTGTGAGAGTGAAGTGATGTTTCGGAAAAAACTTAAAACCCACTTGTTCCCTAAACCATTTGAATAAATCCTTAGCATGTGATGACAAAGTTCGTTGTTTTTCTTAATTTACAAATTAAAAAAGTTAAAATTAAATATATTTCTTTATATAATCACTTTGTAAAGCGTCCTTGAAGTAATATATTGCGAAAATGGCGCTATATAAATCATCCATGATAATAATTAAGTGGCCGCGACACACTGTAAAACGCCTAGACTTTCTTTCATATCACTTCTTAAGAATGTTCTCCTCGTATGCCATAATACCTAAACCTATTTATCTCATTTATTTTAATTTAATGATTCATAATTAATTGCATTATTTAAGACGTGCCTTATCGATCAAATGTAAATTCTATATTATTTTTCCTAGAGAAGAAGGTGACTAATATGATTTAAGTTGTGCCAGTCAGTTTTACTTCAATTGCAAGCCACATTACGATTGCCGATTGAAGTCCGCGACTCTTATCGACTGGCATCGATATAGGAGCACTGTGCACAATGATGTAGATAAACATAAAATAATGTTTCGGGATCATGACCTGTGATGTCATGTTTTATGAACAGCTGACAAGCTAAGCATCGCTCTAAAACATAGGTGGTCAACATTAATATGAGACAAACTACTTTACGCTATTCTCGAGTTGTAAAAATAGAGAATATCAAAAATATAATAAATATTTAAAACGGATTTTTATGATTCCAATTATATATCACCATCAATAAATAAAATAAAGGAAAATATTTTCATTAATAATTTTCGGGTTAAAAAACGAGCGCATACAAAACGGCTGGTAGTTGGCGTCACGTCACTTGCGCTCCCAACAAATATTGCGTACAAGATGGCGCGGTAACGCAATACTTGCCGATTGTTCCATAGGGCGTGAAACGACTCATTTTCAGGTGGTAAAAATATGTTTATTTTAAACTATTGTAATTTTTGCTTTCTTAAAAATAATAAATGAAAAACCGTAAAAAGACAAAGAGGCTACATAAACGTGACAACGAATTTAATTTTATATTTTTATATTTGTTGTTCAACATCAACACATTTAAAGAAATGCTTTTAATAACGTTAGAATAATTTATTGGGTTCGAGCCACGCAGTGTTCGAGTCCCATTTTATGGGTATTAGTGTATTTCAACAATGTATTGAGTATGTCCAAATGTTGGCAGACAGGCTGGATTTTCTCCCTAGGGAGTTATTTAGATCTAAATTTGTTACAAGAGACAGGAAAAATATTTTTGAGAAGGGAATATGGAAGTCTAGGTATTTGTAGGTTTATAAACTGTCATTGACTGGTATAAGTGGCCATTTTACATACTGTATAAAATTCACCATTCAGCCTATGTTTAAACACACACATTTCCTTAACTCTTCCATATGTTGACTATTGTGAAGCTCTTTTACTATATCATTGGTTGATTTCAGAGAACTAATGACGTTGTACAAGGTAGTATTTTATTTTTTTAAAATTTCAAACTTTTTTCCGTAGCACTGAACTTCTTCATTGTTGCGTTTCAGTTGAAACGGACAAATTAAATATAAATGTAGTACGATTAAACAATCTATTTTGACCATTTTGAAAAAAACCGCAATAATTATTAATCTTTACATTTTTTAAACTTTATTATATAAATAAAACACGAGTGATACTTTAATCCACAAATTTGGAATATCCAGTGACCGGTTTCATCGCTTTCGCGACATCTTCGAGACTGGTCGATGTCGCGAAAGCGATGAAACCGGTCACTGGATATTCCAAATTTGTGGATTAAAGTATCACTCGTGTTTTATTTATATAATAAATTACAATGAACTTCCATCAAGAATTTTCACTTACAAACTTAAATGTTTTTTTTAACTTAACTTCTCTACGGGGCAACTGAGTGTTAGTGGGTTTATGTACGTTGTCCACGAAAAGTTAACATTTGGGTTCATATGACCCCGGTCCGCGGGCCGCAGGTTGGCTACCCATGCCCTAAGATTTAAACATATCATAATTCATTTTGCTCCTGACAGAAGCGGTCATTAGAAAATAACCAAAGCCCCGGATGCTAAATTGTTATATATTACTAAAAAAACATTGATTCATTAAGCATTTGAAAGTGACTGGAAATAATAATGTTTTGTTAATAATAAAAATGACCTTATATATCAAATCATTCTTGCGTATACACTGAAATGTTCATGTTCAAATCTGCATTGTTACAATATCACATCATGTGTAATTAAATCATGTGCGCATTGCAGTTGTTAAAAACATTTACAGACAATGACTCAATTCCGCTATTGAAAAAACAGAATAACACAAGCATTATTCAGATGTTATCAAACCATAAAAAACTTGAAAGGAAAACCGTATTTTTTCTAAACCTTTATAAACGTTTTAAAATTGCCCACTTTTTTTATTATCATCATATTATATACATAAAACTATACATTTTTACAACGTTGCTTTGACATAGTGAAAAATATAATAAAATACATATTAACATTTTACAACAGAGATGAAGAACATTTAAGAGAAGGTAATATAGAAGTCTAGGCATCTACGGGGCTTATGACCTGTCAATGGCTAGTTTAAGTGGCCACTTTACACACTGTGTAACATTCACCATTCTGCCTATATTTGAACATCTAAATTCCTTCAATTCTTTCGTCTGTTGATGTTTGTGAAGTTAAAGAGCTGAAACCTTTTTTTATTTTGTTTATTATTTTTATTTTATTTATTTCTCTGTTGTAAAATGTTCATATAAACAACTCCCCAGGGAGTTGAATCCAGTCCTTGTCTACAAAAATTTGGACAAACTCAAAATATTGTTGATAAAATACAGTTTAAAAAACAATAAAAAATGTAGTAAAAAATATATCTAGTAAAATGTATTTAAACACCCAGTAAAATACACAGTAAAAGAAAATACAAAGCAAGAAACAGTAAAATACATAGTAAAAAAACATATTTTAAGACCCAGTAAATACGTTGTAAAAAAACAAAATACATAGTAAAGACAAAGCAATAAAATATATACATTATTGTAATTTACATTATATTTTATTTAAATTATGCTTAGATATAGCATAATTGAAATAAAATATAAATTTCTAGATGTCTACAAAATTAAAATTGTTATTAGAATCTACAGTATGTGTAATCATCTGTTCTGTAATCAAGTGAGCATTTACTTTCATATTATTTATAATATAAGTGGTGTACCCTGCCTTATTTTATTTACATCATGATTTATAAGTGTGGTACAATTTATGTAACCAATTACGAGATAGGCTCTAATTGGACTTCATAAAATTTGTTAATAATTTGATGAACCGGGTTGTGGTCCGGTGGAAGTATTGTGGACTCACGGACCAAAGGTCCCAGGTTCCAATCCCATTCTACCGCAATTCGATTTCCATTTTTCCAGCACAAGTTATTTACGACTTTTAGGAAATGGTCTAAAAAATTTAAAATTTGAGTAAATAATAGGAACTCAAATATTTCTCATTATCTTAAAAAATAACATTTAAAAAAAATCTTAAAATTATATTATAATAAAATTTCTAAGTTTTTCAAGGGCTTGATATTTTTTTTAGTACGCTCCTGTCTAGTTTTAAAAATAGAATCGACCCCATCACTCGACACCTCCCATTTTAACAAAAACAAATTTGACTTGACTTATTAGGTCTATATCTTTAGATTTCATATTCAGTAGACACTTAAAATAAAATAGGATAAGATTCGATAAAATAAATAAAAACAACTTTGTTTATAACCACTTTTTTTTTTCTTTCTACCGACCGGTTTCAAAGCTATACAAGCTTCTTTATCAAAGTATACTTAACTAACGAATTCTATCCTATTTTATTTTATCAGTGTGCTGCCAAAATAACCACAAAGTTAGTGCTTCAAATATAAAATTCATATAGGATAAGATTCAATTGTAAATTATACCTTGATAAAGAAGCTCCTGTAGCTTTTAAATCGGTGGGTAGAAAAAAAAAAGTGGTTAAAAATAAAGCTGTTTTAATATTATCATTATAAAATGATCTGTTGACTTTCCAATAAAATAATGAATCAAATAAAGCCTACATTAATTTAAGATTTGACTATAAAAATAGTTTATATTACAATTGACTATTGAAAAGCCGTCACATTTGTATCCAATAGTTGTCTTTTTGTGGCGCAGTCAATTCGACAAGTGCACATACGAGTACATCAATTAGTGCACTGGAAGATTAATTAGAGAATTATTTCCTCCTCGTTTCTCATCCGTAAAGCAACTAATTAAAAATTGTGGAATGTTCAGAAATAGGTGTGGCTTACAGATTCATTGTTAATGCACTTATAACTGCCGACTGTGTCCAAGTTAAACTAAACGTTTGCGTTTTGCAGAGATGTTGGAAACATTAAAACGCGTGTAATTTGAAGACAAAAAAAAAGTCATTAAAATATTTTTTTTATTAATCAGTCATATCACACCACCAGTTAAGTATTTATTATATTTTCAAGAATTATATTTTTATTATTTAGATTATTTTTTCAATAGAGTATTGTCCCAGCGTTCTATCCCGCGCGGTAGAAGCTGTTCACGGAGCTGGGACAAGACAATATTATCATATCTATTGTATTGTCCGCATGTAAACGATATTTTACAGAATTGTATTGTAAAAAATTGTCCTAAAAATAAGGAACAGAAACTAACATTGAAGAATACGCGGTCAAAGGTCGAAAGTCTCAAGTAACTAGTCTATTTTTTTGCACCACAACAGGCCAAGAGACACAGAACACCCAGGTTTGAAAACGATCACATTCAATGTTTGCGTTGTCATCGGGAATCGAACCCAGAACCTTTCGGACGTGAGTCAAGCGTCTTCACTACTACACCACGGAGGCCGCCATATATAGTAAAGTGACTCAAAAGATAGTATTTTATGAAGCGTTGAGCAAATATCGGTTTTCGCAAATGGTCAATTTTTACTTGGTAAACCTTAATCCAAATCAGCTAAGGGTTATCACTAGAACGTTCAAAGGGAATCTCAAGCTAAACGAACACCCAAATGTGTCTTTCCAAATTTCCAAGTTGCAGGTTTTGCAATATGGAAGGTGAAACGTCCACATAAACAGCTGGGCTCTCGGGGGATTAATGATTAGACCTGAGTATGTGAGACCCCTCGCCCCTTGCTTAATAGCCCGGGTTATTAAAGACCTTAGCCTTAGAGGGTGCGATTTTACTAACGAGGACCCGTCACAATATATCTGCAGAGGTCGCAGTTACGTCAGGAACTTATTTAGCTATGGACCCTACTCGTATCTGGATAAGAATAATAGTCACACGATGAGATACCTAAAGAGTTTAATAGTTCTGTAAGAATCAGGAAATGAAAAACATTTTTGTAAAAAAAACAGAGGCTAAAGGATAAAAACCAAAAGATTGAAAAGATGTCTGTATTGAAGAAAACAAATACAAAAAATAGAATTTTATCGCATTGTACTATCAATCATCAGATTCAAAGGTTACTAAAACAGGAATATTTTAGACAAAACGTAAGTACGAGTATCACAGCTGTCACTGGACTGTATTTCAAAGGGCACGCCGTCCAGAAAAAAACTCTGGTTGTTTGATACACCTTTACTTGATCTTTTTCGTCCTTCCGCAACATGTTCTGCTGTTGATTCCATCAGGACTGAACACCATCTTGCGTCGTATTGTTATAATGGTTGCAGTAAAAACAGTGTTGCAATCGGATATATAGGTGGATGCCCAAACCGCAAAGAAATCTCGTCAGCAAGTGAACATTTCCTTTTATCCGAAGATATTTGCTGAGCTAACGCAAGGTCGCGTGGCGCGTCGGGACTGGAATTTTAATTTAATTAATCAGACAATAGCATTAAACATATAATAATAATTTTGCAAAAAGTTGACGCATGGCACAAAACATGGTCTACAAAGTCATCGAATGTTGAGCAAAACATGGCATGTTGACCTGTACCCAGTTGAGATGCAGATAACTTTGAGTAAACCGACATTTGATACGCTAATTAAAAGTATTTGCTTTTCTTATCACTGTGTTTCTACATATAATTAAATTAATTTAATTATTAAGCAAGCCGCAGTAAATTAATTAATATATCGTTCTCTTGGGAACCGCGAGAAGATGCATTATGTTCGGACAGAACTTTTTTATCATTGGAATGAATAAATCACAATTAAAACGACGAAAAAACAAGAAAACTAAAAACTGTGTTAGGTTAGTTTGTAATCAATGGAATAAGAACCATTTATTAAATCAATTAAAAACTGCTTACTCCATTTTATTTTTTAAACTCTGAGCGCTGAATAATATTCACCAACGAGGAAGTTCAGTGGTTTTTTTATTTGTTAATAGACCATTAAACTAAGTAAAAAAAAAAATATTTTTTTTACACCGTATTATCAGCGCTACGACTTTTTAAAGTTTTGTATTTCTGAAATAACTCCGCGTGTAACGCCAGAGGTTCATTTCCGCTTATTCTCATTCGGTTCTTCCCATTGGTCCAGAAGCGACAAGCAGACCGGAAATCTTCCATAGCTCTCAGATCATAGGTTGATTCACATGAACCACTGACGTCATTCAAAGTAGTGCGTTTTTATCAAAATATTTTTTATTATTTTTTCCGTAAATTTTCAAGAAACTTTGCAGTGCAATTTAATGCTCTAATTTTTACCCTGCGTAAGAAAACATTGGTAAAAAAAAAATGGAAAATTTAATAAATATTTCATTTTCAAAATCAATTCTATACTAACCTTACAGTAAAAAACAAGAATCTTACCGATAAGTACGAGTATGTATCATTTCATTTAATAACAACTAAGTGAATGTGTTATTAGCTATGTATGTAATTGCGAATATGTTGATAATAAGTATAATTATTACGAAATGTAGTAATAATTAGTAAGACGCCAGAGAATATTGTATTTTCAACTGTGGTAAAATTTAAAATCATTGCAAGCCGAGCAAAATAGGTGACTATTAGTAATGTATAATGGGTGGATTGATATTTTTGAATACATCGTGATTCATGCCAAAAATAACTTATTAAAAATGACGCCATAAGATAGGAGAGATGTTATCTTTTGGCAGAAATCACGGCAATTATAATGCCTTGAAGACGGCGCATGGCCGGCAAATGGGTAAGCAAGCAACCTGCATAAGATAGCAAAATGAGGAAATTCAGTGGTTTTTCTTATTTTTTTTAAATTTTAAGATATTTAAAGTTTTGAATTTCTCAAATCAATTCCCGTGTGACGTCTCAAGTTCTCTTCCCCTTCTTCTCGGTTAGTTTTGCCGATTGGTCCATTGATGGTGAGGACACCGGAAATCTTCCACAGCTCTAATAACCTTCTATTTTATTTATTTTATTTTTGCACCACAACAGGCCAGGAGGCCCAATTACAGTGGTGATTTACATCACAGAACAACCCAGGCTTGAGAAAAATCACATTTTAATTTTTGTGTTCTCACCGGGAATCGAAGCCGGAACCTTTCGTGCGTGAGTCAAGCGTCTTGACCACTACACCACGGAGGCCGCCGATCGCCGCCGCTATCACAACACCTCTATCACAACATAGACTACCTCTTCGCTCTAGTAACGAGAAAACCCTTTTCATACCCCTCACCGCTCTAATTTTCTTACCTCCTCTGATTTTTTAATGCATTTTCGAGAAACTACGCCGAAAAATTAAATGCTCTAATTTTTACCGCGTGTAAGAAAATATTTTTTATATACAATTTCCCGTAGCAGTGAACTTGTTGTGTTTTTCCGTCTTATTTCGTCAAGATGAAATTAATTCAATGTCCAGCTTTTTTAGGAAAAACTGTAATAGTAAATACATATTATGACATGGAATTTATCTTTTGATCATGTAAATGGTCAGATTTTAAATGCAGCGTAGTACGATCATCTGTTACATTAAGGTAATATGATCAGTCTTACGCTTCAGGTGCCAGTCCAGGAACAATGAATTATTGCAGTTTAAACAACCGTTTTAATCAAAATTTACGTCCGCTCTTCTAGAAATCGAACGCAGGACCTCGAGAACGACAGGTGAACGCGCCAACCATTTCACAATGAGGCGGTCTTATCTCCACTCGATTTTCTTATTTAGAATTTTTACATGAGAGCAGCCATTCAGTCTAAAATACTCTATTTCACACACAGAACCGCATTCTTCATCCGCCTGGATACAGAAAAATGTAGGTATATACGAGTATAATATATTGCGTAGGTGCTAGAATTATTATGGAAAAATTCATAAGTACTCATAAAAATATACGGAAAAAAAAACACGACGGGATTAGTTTTTAATTATTTTTTGGTGTAAACAAAGAACTTTTTGAAAACTTGACAGATTGATGTGTTTTTAATACTCGTACATTTTATCAGATTTATGACTGAATTAAAACCTCATTGGTTTATGGCCGGGCAAACATAGCCCCCGGTAATATTCGACGAGGAGATATCAAAACACATTTCATGCTAATGGTGATCTCACCGATGTTTTCAGAGACCATCTGTTGGATTGTAATAATAATTTTGGTATATTATGAAATGAAAATCGTTACAGATTCTGCGTACATTTTCGTAAATAAATTTTAAAACATTAAATTCTTCCATCAATTTATTTTTGTGAAGTAAAAGTGATGAGATTTCAGTTGTTTTAGGGGTGATACAAGCGATTTATTTTACCTTCTAGAAAACGCCTGAAAATACATACTTCACCTTTTTACGACTTAATTTATTTTATTTTATTTGGGATTTTTACAGCTATTACATAAACAAAATAAGTAGAAAAATATTAACAATACTAGAGCCAATTTTAAAAATCCACTGTACATCTAATGACACATATATAAGAAAAGAGTTTACGTAATTGTATGTGTGTGACGTTTGTATTCATGTGTAGGTGAATGTGTGTATGCGTGAATGAATGAGGGAGAGGGTACATACAAGAAAGAGGTAATTTATTTGATCCATTTTAACCACCTCCTCTCCTCATAGTGATATTTATATTAATGCGTCGGCCTCGTCGAGTAATGGTCAGCGCGTTTGCCTAGTACAGAATATTTCATGGTCCCTTGACTGGTACCTGAAGCGTAAGACTGATCATCTTACCTTCATGTAACAAAAATGATCAAGATACGCTGCTTATTAGATATGGTGTGCCAATGCAGTGCCGTGCAGGTGTATTATACAAAAAAACAATAATGAGTCTCGGACAAAAAATGGCTAAATGACCCAATAAATTATTATATTTCAAATAAAAGCGTTTCTTTCCGTTTTCACGTTGAAAAGAAAAATATATCAATAGAACTCAATTCATTGCCAAGTTAATGTGAGCTCTGAATAGACGAGTGAGCATAATAATTAATAGATTTATTAATATAAAATACCGCTGCTTGTGTTTGTCACGTAGGAGATTTAGGAGAACATTTGAACGTAGTTATGCAGAAAGCAGCCAGTCCACAATTTTGAAAAAATTAGATATTGTTTTTTTTTTACATGTTTTTTTACACCACAACAGGCCAGGAGCACCCAGGCTTGAGAAAAATCACATTTAAATTTTTTTGTTCTCACCGGGAATCGAACCCGGAACCTTCCGTGCGTGAGTCAAGTGTCTTGACCACTACACCACGGTGGCCGCCATTGATGTTATCGGGCGCAGTAAGGTCAATTCTATGTTTTTCTAAAAACAGCCAGACCGCTTTCATACAAAAAGATGTTTTAATCACCTTCTGAAAATGGTATCAATCACAAAATCGGTATTTCTCAATTTGCAGAAAACACCCACAGCACTAGAAAATCTTAAGGAATTGAAAAATCATTAAAACTGGTCAAATACGTAATTAAGTTCTTGTTTGTAAAGTAAAGAAAAAACGAATATATTCCTTGTTTATCATTTGTTTAAGTCAAAAACATTCCAACTGTTGTGGAAATTTGTTTATTCACTCTTTTCACAAAGGTGCTATTATCTCAGTTTCGCTTTC
Organism: Micrasema longulum; assembly: GCF_059751315.1. NCBI lineage: Eukaryota > Metazoa > Arthropoda > Insecta > Trichoptera > Brachycentridae > Micrasema > Micrasema longulum. The sequence continues at coordinate 76,375 of NW_028277373.1, forward strand.
CTATTACTGGCTGTTTTCTGCATAACTACGTTCATTTAAAGTTATGAGATTAGTTAAACCAACGTCCAACCACCGGCTTTTATTTTTTTCATATAAAATCATCAAATCACATATTGTACTACTAGATAATGTGTTTAAATTAAGTTCATACATGAATGCATTATAATGAATTACGCGTATGTTGTTTGTTTAATGATCTTACCGATCTTCGAGATTTACTGGTGAGATTATTATTCTTTGAAGAAGAACACAGTTCCCATGATGTTTCCAACAATTGTTCACTTAGATTTAGCACCTCGGAGTCCATTACATTAGCCACTCGGCCGGCTCGCCTCCCACGCGACCATTAGCAAGTGCAAGGTATATTTATTCTTTGGAATTATTGTCAACTGGCATAATGACATCATTAGGAGCAAGTGGAGTGTATTATCTGTGAGGAAGACAGAGGCGTTTGTTACCAGACTAAGTTGGTAGCTGGATTGGTAATCATTTCATTAGCACGCGAATTAGAATATAATAAGAATGCTAATTAAAATAGCACAAACGGGTTGTAGAAGTCGAGGAAGGCCGAGAAAGACATGGCATGATCAAGTACAACAAATTCTTGAAAGTGGTCATGTGAAAAGTCGGAATAATCGACGTGCGTGCATGAGAAGATGTATGAATGTGAAGGAAGCAAAGGAAGTGTGCCAGGACAGAGTGGTGTGGCGTTCTATCCTCTCTGCCTACCCCTCCGGAAAAATGGCGTGATGGTTAGTTAGTTTGTTAGTTAGTTAAACGCAATTAGGAAATTTAGCGGTTATTTTTATTTATTTATGAATATTATTATTATTTTATTTTATTCCAATAAAATGGCTGTATAGTGCAGAGCCAATTCTATTATTTAAACATGCACATAATTATGAGCATAACCATAAACATAAATATAAACAAAATCTTAACAATTAACATAAATAAAACAAGAAACGTAAATATGAACATAAAATAAAATTGTATATTTGCAGCACTTATGGTGGTCTTAGCATATCGCGCCATCGCTCGAACAACGGTGAATGGATCCACCCTGCAGTGGCTTGGAGAATTTCGTTATTAGAGCCTTTCAGGCGTTCCCATAGGCTCCAGGCTCTTTGGCGAAGTAGGGCAGCGAAGGTGTTTATTCGTCCAGCTGTAAACATTTCAGAGGCACTGCAGTACCTAGGCAATTCGAATAATTGTCTGTATGAATGATTATACGTAATACTTAATTTATTCCATGCTGCTTGCGTATTGTTGTTCCATAGTTCCGCTGTATACATGGACGTCAAATACGAGGTAAAGATGATTTTCTTCACTTCATTACTGCATTGAAAGAAGCGTCTCGCTAGCATAGAGGCCCTGGCATTGATGGCTCTTCTCTGTCTCTCTATGTCCTGATCGTCTTTACAATTATCAGTCAGTATGTGCCCTGGATATTTGACCTTTGCAGTTACCGTTAAACTGGTGTTGTCTAGGAATACAGGTGGTGATGGGTGCACGAACTCAGAAAGTGACGTCCTGTGTTTAAACATAAGTACGGCAGATTTTTTTGCATTGTATATCATATTGTGGTGATTTGCATATTTTTCGCAAATATTGAGCAACAATCTCATACTATTAATAGATGGAGTCAATAATACCATATCATCTGCATAACTAATATTGCTAGCGCAGACGCCGTTAACATGACATCCGACTTTGGATGAATTAAGGAACACGGTGAGATCATCCATATACATATAAATTAAAAAGTTATTAAGTGCCGGAGACTATATCACTATACCATACTATATATACTAAATCATCTTTTTTTTAAATTTTATGCATGGTATTAGCAGCGCTCTGATTTTTTGAAGTTTTGTATTTCTGAAATTACTCTGCGTGTGACGTCTCAAGTTCTCTTCCGCTTCTCCTCGGTTAGTTCTGCCGATTGGTCCGTTGACGTTGAGTAAACCGGAAATCATTTACGACACTCTTGACATTGGTTGATTCGTGTGAACTAGTGACGTCATCCAAAATAGGTCGATTTTATTAAACCACTTTTAAAAAACTTTGCCGTATAATTAAATTGACTGTTCAATAATCTATTTTCTATGATTTAAAAAAAAAATCATCTATCATAATTTAGGCACGTTATAGCAAAATACGACTTAGTTATTTAAAAAAAGGAGAGACACGTATAAGTTGTGTATTCTATACACGGTTTTTCATTTTTGACCATTAAATTGAGAGTGTCCAATTACTGTAGTACCCACCTAAGGTGATCCGACATTTCGAACGTCTTTGATGTTGATGGTCGACACGACTGCTAATTAAAAAATATTATTAAATAATATTTTTAATGATTATTTATATCAACTTGACAGTTAGAGTTAATTTTAAAATTAGCAAAAACCAATAACAATGCATTATGAATAATGATCACACGATGCTAATGCTAATTATGTCATGACTAGGTAAATAGAGACTATTACACGGAGTAGGCGGCGCGGCGTAAGGAATCTGAGAATTAACATGATAACTTCTTAGAATGACTGGGATTTTCTGCTGAAGTTAGCGACTTTAGAGTCAATTAAGAAAATCAAAACACTCCCGTTTAGATTTGACGTTCCTCCGTGGGCAGGTTCCAGTGCATTAGACGCATATTTTGGTTTATATTAGGAGCTACCCACAGAGGCTATGAGCAGCAAACGAAATTTTTCGACTAAAATCACAAAATGATATAAATCGTCGGTCGGCGTGCATTACCGCTCCTTTACTAAATCAACTTTTTCGAGCAGACAGACAGACAAAATTCGACTAACCTGGAAATAATAACAAAATGTCCGCCTTGTTTTATTTTACAATCTGACAGACGATAAAATAATCGAATTCATAAATAATATAATTTGTGAATTCGCTACTTACACATGAAATGTGATCCCATCTTATTTACTTTTAATCCCAGCAGTATTTTGACACTCAAAAACGACACAACACGGCGTAATTGAATTAAAATCGGCAGTTGCGTTGTAAGCGACGTCTACAGAGTAATTATGCGTACGCGTACGCGGTTCCTGGGCTATTATGATTCTATGGTTCGGAGATTAGATTTCGAACCATTTGTACAATTGTGTATGCATTTTAGTACAAAAACATTTATTTTCATTTTTTAAAAGGGTTCTTATGATACATGAGTTTTTATTTTTAAATTACATATTTCAATATTTATTTACAATATTTTCTAAAAATTGTAAATAACTTGTGCTGGAAAAATGGAAACCGAGTTTTGGTAGTGGGATTTGGAACTCGGACCTTTGGCTCGTGAGTCCACAATACTACCACGGTACCACACTCCGGTTCATTACAAAATGTTTTTTATCGACATGTTTTTAATATTGAAAAAAAAACGGTAGTTATTCTAAGCAATAACACAGTATCTAGAAATTCATAAGCAAAATCACAGTGTAGATATGACAGAAACAGGTTTTGTACTTGGAAAAAATTGACATAAGTTGTTTTTAGTTGTGATTATTTACAGTTTTTTTTAAATTTGCAAAAAGGTGATAAATATTAATAAGAGCTATATCTTAAAATATGACATTGGCAAATAGCTGCTTTTTTACTTACGAGGGCAGTGGGACATACATATTAGTGTATTTAGTGTCCTGAGGAATAGACGGGCACGATCTATTTAATTGATTGATGGGTTCACTAGCTAGTGCAGGCTTAAAGATAGATGCACGGTCCAAGGACTGAATAATTGCATCTCAGTTACCTCTAGCACCATGCTGGGATCCGATCCATCAGCCTTCATACGCTAATCCCTCACACCTCGACATTGATCTCATTGACTCCTTCATAGGAAGACGACCCCTGGTCTTTGAGATGGGAGCTAGCTAATCTGACTAGAGAAAGATAGATGCAGCTTGTACATATGTAATGGATTCTCGGAGCTTACTGCACAAGTGCACATTTATTGAAACAGGCGGGCTTGGGATAAAATATGCAATGTCACAAATGTCGAAAATATATACGAGTAACCACCAGGGTTGCAATTCTACCAAAATTCTCCAGGAAATGCGGCTCTCGGAATGCAGCATAAATCTCCCGAGGTAGGAGCAAACCATTTCACAAATTGAATATCTAAGTAACAGTTTAGAGCAGCGTTAGCAAAAATCTGGTACACGCAGCTGCTAAAACAGTTTCAGAAAAAAAATAATAACGGTTACTTCTAACGAAAAACTAGACAGGATATGTAAAACTGTTTCTAAAATAACAGCTTAGATCAGTATGAGCAAAATACGTGGCCTCCACCTAGGATCGCACTTTTTTGTTCCGCTTGAGAAGTCGCGGTTTAATTTGTGAATTAATAATATCCTGTCTTCACAAAAACATTTTTTTTCTACCATCTTTAATAACTATTCATAGCGAAAAGTTCGTTAAGTTGCGGCGAGCGAAACAAAGGGGTAGATTTGTTTTTTTTTTATTGTGTCACATTTATTTATCAATCCCAATTGCAAATGCCACAGCTTGGTGCGCAATTTTGAGAAAATATTCCTAGTTGCGGCATTGTTTTTTTACTATCGATAATTTAAAAAATTAAGTTGTGTAAATGGACACATAACATTATGCTGTTTTGTTTTAAAGTAAATTTTAGTCGTTTTTAATTGAACCTTCAGGATTTTCAGTGTGGTACTTTTTCAATAGGGAAATATCACATACTACGAATACCGATAAAAATATATAAAATAGATTTAGAACAATAATATATTGTATTGTCAAAATCAGTATGGATATTGTGGAGAAATGTTTACATATTTATTTATTTTTTAAATACGTCACTAGGAAAACGCGACATGTCTGGCCTTGATAGTTATGACGTCAAGATTCGTGAAAATGTTCTAAACAAATTTGAATGGCCAGGAACAAATAAACATGAATAGTGACGTATCAGGGGCGTGGCCAGTGGAATGACCATTTTTGCGGGAATTTAAATTACAAATAAAAAAAATAAATAATGCTATTGGTAGCAACAAAACAAAAAATATTACTTTTACTGTGTAGTATTTTATAAACCTTTATTACTTTAAAAATGTAAATCACGTTAAAAGCAACCGTGAATAATTCGCCAGTAAAACTGAAGTGGTTGGACTTGCTAAGACCCCCTAAAGGATTTCTGTTGCCAACACATATATAAAAGGATCTAGTTTTTTTTAAATGTAAAGCATAGTATTACACTCTCCCTAGTTTGTTGAATAAAATGTTCAATGATTTCACTATGCGACACCTCAAATTACTGTTGCATATAAAAAATCAAGATTTTGTTTAATAACTCGAATAAATAAAATTCCAATTAAAGACTTAAAATGACGTAAGGGTAGCCTAACATTACGTAATTCTCTTCCTCTACGTGCATGCATCTTCTGAAGCACGCAGGCCGATAACTACATTTTATATAATGGCTTCCAGATGGATGATCAATAATAAATAAATAAATAAAGTTTGGTAATATCCACAGCGCTTTAGTCGCCCAGGAAAACGATTCGTTTTTGTGTCATGAATATTAAAACAAACGCCGTAAACCGGGGTTAGTAGGCATTTAGATGATATTAAAAATAAGAAGTAATAACATAACATACTTCACTTTTGAAAGCGTTTTTTGTTTTTATTTTGGACTAAATAGTTGACAAATCGAATCTCTACCACAATTTACACCAACAACATATATTTATTCAACAATATTTAGAATATTTTGAGATTATTTTTCCAAAAATAATAAATAGTGTTATTTTTTATTTTTGGAAAAAAAATCAAGAAGTATGTAAGTCAACAAAAAATGGTATTTTAGCAAATATGTGTAAAGAAATACACAAATGTTTTTTTTTTTTTCAAAAAAAAAAGTAAATAAATGTCTTGAAAAATACACAGTAAATAAAAGAACACGAAGAGAGGAGTGCTTAAGGAAGAGATAGTAGTAAAAAATTCTTTTGACGTGATTCCGTATTCGAGACACTGTAAATCAATTTTATTAATATATATATATTTTGTTTTTTATTATTTATTCGGATAACCAACCGCCACATTTATCATATTAAATTACTAAAATTGCACTCGTCCATTCGCTTTGAAGCTGCAAAACGATTTGTAATCTTGATTAAATATGTAAATGTTATCAACCATATAATACTTAAAATTTCGAAACAGGGTCTAGAATTTCGACAGTCCAGCTGCTCAGTAGCTGCCATACTTAAGAAAATCTAACTCCTATTTCAAAAACTTTTTTTTTCATTTTATTTATTTTGACATCATTCAAACAATCAACTTCACTGTCAAATCAAAACATAATGAAATGGGGGCTAAATTTTTTACCGTCCATACGCTCGGTAGCTGAAAGACGTGCCGTAATCTCAAACTCCTATGTTTTTTAATTGAAATATATCATAATTTGAAACAAGGAGCTAGAATTCCAATCGTACATGCGCTCTGTAGCTGCAAGACGTGCTGAGATGTTTACTTATTGTACAGCGCTCTTGAGGTAATTTTCACAAAAATTGCGCTACATAAATTATCCAAGTATAATAATAATAATAAAGATAATTAAAAAAGTGATTTGTGAAAAAAGAGGCCATTATTTTTAAGATTATAAGTTAGAAGCATAATATTATGTATCTTATATTACATACATCAATAAAAATAACCAACAAACAAACGACAAATGATCCTTAGTTTATCTGCCGGTTACCAACTCTTAGGCAGCATTTCATATTAAAAATATCAGTAAATGTCCGCATCGTGGTGTGATGGTCAGCGCGTTTGCCTACCATGCGAGATGTCTCGGGTTCGATTCTCGGCATGGTAGACAAGGAATATTGATTTTAAAAGGCGTTTTTTTACTAGGGTATTTCATTCCTTGGATTGGCACTTAAAGCGAAAGAATGATCATCTCTTACCTCCATGTTACAAAAAATATTACTGGGTTCGATTCTCGGCGAGAACTCAGAAATTAAAATATGATTTTTCTTAAGCCTGCATGTTTTGAGCTGTAATTCACTACTGAAATTGTGCCGCCTGGCCTGTTGCGGTGCAAAAAAAAATAACACTCACCCCATTTTGCCTCAGAATCTGTTTCTCCGTCAATTACTCCCGGAATCTTAATCAATTCGCTTAGCAGATAGAAGTGAACACTTTTTACTATAATTCTACGGAAATTCGTAATCGAGCCACTAGTAGGCAAGGCACGTTGCACAAAAAGGGAAAACTTTTAGCTCTTGGTGTGCCAAAAACATCCGGAATTAGGCTCGACTTAATCTACATTTTTAAGCAAATCGCACTTAATTTAAATATTTAAACGGGCCAGCCGCGAGCACCAGATGAATGAATGAAAAGTAACATTAGAATAAATCTTAAGCGATACTTAACCAACAACAGCGATACAAAAACCAAACAATGAAGAAGGTCAGTGCTACGGGAAATTGGATATGAAAAATGTTTAAACCCGTTGCAACAGAGAGAGAAAACACTTCGGGAAGGAATATAGAAGTCTAGGCATTTATTTTATTTTGTTTTTGAAAATAAATAAAAGTATTTTAAATCACACAAATTTTGTGGATTTTTTCTGAAATTCTTGGGTACAATATACGTAATGCCTTTAGTAATCGTTTAAAAAAAACAGTTGTAATATTGTACTTCAAACCCTTTATTGTATAAATTCAAAGAATATTTTAGTTGTGACTTTTTAACTCCTACAGTATGTTATTAGCAAAATTTTAGTACCGTCAAAAGGTCGATACAACCATCATGGCGTAGCGCAGAGGCTTGCCATGGCGAATCGTTACGGGGAGTATGTCCCTGGTCCTTCGACATGGTCCACGAAGGCGTGGCCGAAACAGACGACGCCGCAGCATCACTAATCAAGAGGGAAGGATCTCGGAATCGTCTGGAGATAGGGATTCGCCACGCATCACGGGAACAAAGGAATAACAAGGATCACCGGAGGGGAACTCCCACGCCCGAGAGGAATGATTTAAGGTGATATTAGTTAAAGGTTGAACGTGGAAAGACACATAAAATATTCATAAATTAACTTATTTGAATATGATTCAAAAGACGTTATAGAGAAAAACCAACACGTGTTGACTAAACGTTTTCCGGAATAAGATAATAATAAACGAAATTTCATTTTCTATTATTCTCTTCTTCTCGTCTACATCCGATCCCAGGTCTAGCGGAGCAGTGAAAGCACTTCCTCCACATACTTGAAGACCGTTTTAAAGACCGTGGGTCTTCCTATCAGTTACGCTCGTACCAAAAACCAATGTTTTTTGTTAATAAACGAGTTAACCCTTCCAGGCTAAGTCCCCCCCTCCCCCCTAGGGCCCCCCACTAAAAATATTTTTATTAAAACTTTTTTGTTAATCATTATTTTTATCATTTTTTGCATAATCCAAACCCATAATGTAAAGAATGTATCAAAATTAATAAAATATTTTTCTGACAAATTCTTTCAATAATAATTCTCTAATGTCTTTGCTTTTCCCCGTGCAAAAACAAATATTACAATTCGTCGCTCAACAGTTTAGTTTAATGATCTTTGATATATTGGTCAGTTTGCACCCGCTTTTTGCTATTTAGTGGTTTTTTTCCAGCCATAACCACAAAAATCCGGATTTCATGCTTTAAATTTTGCATTCATTCCCACTCCCTAATCCCGCTGTAGCGCCGCAATATAAGGATTTTTCATTTTAATAACCCACAATTTTAATTTAATTTAATTCTACTAATTTTATTTACAAATCGGCAAATTATATGGGGGGGGCTTATGTCGGATATTTTCATTCTACCCTATGACCGTATTGCAAACACGAATGATAGCAAAACTGTGTTAACTTGTATTGAATTCAGTTAGAAAAGTCTATTGTTTATTACAATTCCATTCTCTTTAAATCATAAAAACCTATGTTTAGTCTGAACGTAAGTTTTACCCAAATTACGCTAAATTTCAAGAGGCGTAATCTACCGGTCAAAAAGGATATAAAGTAATGGTTATACAAAACTTTTATGTGTATTTTTTATCAGAAATACCTTAGAATCTGATTGTGTTTATCCAAAGTTTTTTTACTTTATTTTTTTAATGTCGCGATTTCGAAATAACGGCGTTTAAAAAAGGCAAAATTGTAAGATTTCCTTACATTTTTTTATCAGACTAATGTCTTGAGAACCATCATATATTCATACACTTTCTCTACGCCAAATTTGTTTTCAGGTCACACCTGAGCCCAATACATTCATTTGACAATCTGTGTTCCAAGGAGACTATATAATTCATTCAGTAACTATTGTCACGAACCAATTTATTATCTTTCAATTTATTTCTAAACGTTTATGAAGATAAATTTGAGATAATTTAGAAACTGACAAACGTGCCCACGATTCCTTTCGAAAGAAAAAAAGAATACAAGCGTAGTTTGAAGAATGGCGAACGTTACACAGCGGAAAAGGTGATCATTTAAACCAGGTTTTAACAGGGCATAAGCCCTGTACATGTTCTTAGTTACTACTGCTACTAACTTTTACCATTACGCCATTTCTCCTTGGGGTAGGCAGAGGCTGGACTGCCACACACGTCTATCTTGGATATACATTCCTAGCTCCGTACAAATCCACACGTGCGTTTCCAGAAATTCTCCAGCAGCCTAGTGGACCACATGGTGAAGATATCTACCTACTGTCTACAAAAGATTCTCTTCGGACATCTATCTCCCTTTGTTAACCATGGAGTTGATACAGTGCTTTATTTATTTAGTTTTTTATTGCTTAGTTCTTGGCATGAACACTTGACAAACTTACTACTATGCTGTATTTTTTATAAATTTATTGATATCATTCTAACTTTGCTAGAATTCCACTCGTCCATGCGCTTTGTAGCTGCACGATGATTGGTTATCTAGCTTTCATATACCAACTTAAAAATACATAAATTTTATAAATGAGGTCTAGAATTCCAATCGTCTATGCGCTTAGTAGCTGCAAGACGTGTTGTAATCTTACTCCTTTTTATTATTCATATTATTATTTAATTTTTTTTAGTATCATTAATACACTAAATTTATTTGTCAATTTTTAAAATGTGTAAATGGGGGCTAAATTTCTAACTGTCTATGCGCTCTGTAGCTGCAAGACGTCCTGTAATCTAGCTCCTATCTGTTATAATTTTTTATTGATCTTAATTGAAAACGAGGAACTATAATCCCAACCGTCCATGCGCTCTGTAGCTGCAAGACGTACTGGGATGTTTATTAATTGTACAGCGCCCTTGAGGTGATTTTCACAAAAATGGCGCTATATAAATTATCCAACTATATATATATAAATCCATGCCCCTCGGTTCTGTCTACTTTTGACATAACATTACTTGAGATTTTGGTTTATCTAATCATACTGCGTCTTTCACGGCCGTCCTCGTCTATTTTACTATTATTTCATCATCCATTTATATGATCAAATCATATTTGTGACCCTTCCTTAATCTAAAACATTTAAGTTTGTAAGTGAAAATTCTTGATGGAAGTTCATTGTAATTTATTATTTAAATAAAACACGAGTGATACTTTAATCCACAAATTTGGAATATCCAGTGACCGGTTTCATCGCTTTCGCGACATCTTCGAGACTGGTATCTTTATTAAAAAGTTAAATGTATTTATACAGAACAGAGGTAAGGATACATAATTCAAAGTTATATGTAAGTAAATTAAATAAAGTTATTTTTATCTTAAGGATCATTATCGACAAATTTTCTATGGGTTAACTAATGAATGGATATTATGTTATTTTAATGAGTTTAAGTATTTTATTTAATGGGTATAATGTTATTTTAATGATTGAAGTATTTTATTTTATTAACAACAATAAAATAAAATACTTAAACTCATTAAAATAACATTATATCCATTCATTAGTTAACCCATAGAAAATTTGTCGATAATGATCCTTAAGATAAAAATAACTTTATGTAATTTACTTACATATAACTTTGAATTATGTATCCTTACCTCTGTTCTGTATAAATACGTTTAACTTTTTAATAAAGATACCAGTCTCGAAGATGTCGCGAAAGCGATGAAACCGGTCACTGGATATTCCAAATTTGTGGATTAAAGTATCACTCGTGTTTTATTTATATAATAAACTTCCTTAATCTTATTAATTACACCTGTATCAGATTTGCACTCTCGCCTGATTCCATCTTATCTTTCATAAACTTGCCATATATTAAATGATTTAAGTTAAAGAATTTAAGTAACAAGTATGCTACAATATTTAATAATGTTAATTTCATTTTACTGCTTAATACTACTATTGCGATAAACGCACTTAGGTATACCCTTTTTTTTTTAACAATTTACGTTTTAATACTATATTATATATGGGCTTTATGTAACATTAGTTGTTATTTTACCAAAATAAATTTAAAAAATAAGATTTTTTAAAGTCTCCCAACAGTCTGACAATGTCACTGGTGAAAATTTCATATATTTAAATTGATTTATTTATTACGTCAAACAGAAATGTATCCCAAACTCCATAAGACCAAAAGCCATGTGTTGAGTTGGGATACAACATAATGGCAAATGGAAGCACACATAAGTATTTCTTCATAATAATTATAAAACAAATATCTATTCCAAATCATCATCTGAATAGATCAAGTAAAAAGACAACGAAATTAAGTATGTTTATTGTTAAGATTAAAATGTAGTTCCACCAAGAACTTTTAGTATAGAAAACCTATTAAAACATTTAAAATTAGCAAGAAAATTGCAGAGTGGATGTTATTTCATACAAAATAAATTAACCTTAAGTTGCAAATTCGTAACATTGTATTGTACACCTATATAAACACTCGTTTATCTTATTGTTTATTAATATTTTTCATTACATCTTTACGCAATGGACCACCAGAATGGAAACATAATACCTTTATTATTGATAGCTTGAAAAGCATGATTCTCATGTTAATTTTATCACATTTTGATGTGTAAAATATGCAAAATTCATGTACACGTAACATAATGGGAATACGTAATGATTGTATTAAAATTTGAGAACACGATGATTTTCCTTGCGTCCTGTGAAGTAAGAAGTATGTTGTTCAAAATAATACCTTGACTAAACCCAACAAACAATTTAAAACTGAGAAACAGGCATGTTACATAAATTTTAAAATGCAAACCGTATTTTTCGGACCATAAGACGCACTTTTTTTAGTATGAAAATTCAACCAAAAATTGGGGTGCGTCTTATGGTCGTATGCGTCTTATCGTCCGCAAAATCCGGTAGGTATACTTTTTGATTAAATAAAACTTATTTAAAAATTAACTTATATAACCGACGTTTCTTTTTGGAACTAGATTATAATCAACACTTCATTTATTTTTCTAAAATTATACGTGAATATTTTGCATTACTCAAAACTCTGATAATTTTTACAATGCAATATTATTATGTATAGTATACATACTTTTAAAGGAACACATTTACTGATTTGGTAAGGTATTCAAGATAAAACGCTTTTATTGGATTTAGTTCTACTTTTTTAAAATTAATATTTGTGACGCGTTTCGTCACATTGGACCTTTTTTAACTATAAATTATATTCCGAATGTTGAAATAGCATTTTCTAGATTAGATCATATTTATCAAACTGCCTTAAATATTTACAAAGTTTCCTTATATACTAACAATAATTTATGTTTAATGATATAGGTGTTTAATAGTGCTAATAGTGGGGGTATTTAACAAGTATTGAGGTTTTTTTATATGGACTAAGAAAAGTAAATCGAAAATCAATTATTTAAATATTTACATCAGTTTGATGATGTCCTAATAAGACGAAACACATCACATATATTAAAAAATAAATAAAAAATTCAACAAAAGTGTTTTATATTGGATACCTCAACGAATTTTAATATGGAATTCTACTAATTATCTGCATACACAATAAATACATTTACTGATATCGAAAAATATTGCCAAAATATTGGAATTTCAAATACATATTACTAACCATTGATATTTAATAACACAACAAAAAAATACAATTTGGACAAATCAGGTTTCGGCTCATTGCCACGCTAATCTTAATCTAATTTGAGTATGTATTACATACAAGATTATTGCACAATAACAAACACGATAAATCAACTTTAATTAAATAGTTATACATACGATACTTATTTTTTAAAAAACATTATGATTTTTAGTAAGCATAAAACGTGCTAAATTTTAATTTACGTCGATTAATTAACGTCAGTCACACTAAACAGAAGGATTACGTCGAAATAAATCATATGCGTTAACTGCCGGTTTGCGGTTAAGCCCACGTATAAAAACATCTTTCACGCCAGTTCCACAGAAAGATTACGAGAGGTCGCGCGCGCACCTGTCACTAAACGTCAAAATATCTCGAAAACTATAGGGCTTTTTTCTAAAATGACCAATGGGGATCATGCCGCCATCTTTAAATATTTCATACCCAGTTTTTGATTTTTCGAATTCGGAACGGAACGCTAGAAATACGGTTACTAAATGTCAGAAGACGTTTCTAGGTGAAAACTAGATAACACATACAACATATCCGATCTGCGTGCGGATTTTAAATGTGTATGAAAAAATAATTATTAGTACAGTAAAATACATACGAATTGATGAGTGAAAATAAAAATAACTTTTGATTTATGTATGATATTCAATATTATTATATTTTTTTTTACGAAAAAATACTTCAAAAATAAAATGTATTTTTTGTAAATTTCTTTCATTTTTAAAACTGTTTCTTTTAATTCAGGAAATAATCATTATATGTATGTATTTATGAATGTATACGTATTTTTAAAATTTATTTTTATCTTAATTTCGTTTTTTTTTTCCTCATGTATATTCGAAATTATATAAATTACTAAATAACTATAACAGCAAGGTTTTGAGTATACGATTTATTGTTTCAGCATTTACTTTGTGGAAAAACATTTTGAATTTATTTAAAATAAAACACTTTGTAAATGTTCACATTTACACCTGAGGATGGGTAATACTGATTACCCGAAACTAGTCGTGTTTTAATGTATTAAACTCTTATGTGGTAAATTTACAAAGTGTTTTATTTATAATAAATTTAATGTTTTGAGTATGGCCAAATGTTCGCTGACAGGCTGGATTTCCTTCCTTGGAAGTTATTTAGATATAAATGTTAATTATTTTCAAACGTAGTGTTGTGGGTGAAATGGTTCAGCCGGATGAACCTCACCCACATAATAAAGGTTTCAGCTCTTTTACTTCGCAAAAGTCAACAGATGGAAGCGTTAGGAAAATGTGGATGTTGAAGCCTTGTAAATGCCTATGACTTCCATATTACCTTCTCAAAAATATTTTCCCTCTCTGTTGCAACAAATTTGAACTAATGCAAGTCATTCTCCAAGCACAGGAGCTGGTCTCTTTTTTGGAAAATTAAGATTAATTATATAAGATGAAATAAATAACTAAAAGTAGAGTGTAATAGAAAAAAACATGTATCATTTTACGTTACTATATTAATAAATAAAAAAATATACAAATATGCATAAAGTAAGAAAAAAAATATGTATAATTTTAAATAAGTTTAGTATCTTTTGTAACAAATAAAAATATACATGGGTAACGTAATTTTTATGCGCATAAGTATACTTATATAAGGTATTTTAAGCACAATATTTCAATTTTGAAAAAATAACCTTAATGAAACCATTTAAAATTATGTGCGCAAATAAGTTGACTGATAAAAGAAAATTAAAGTATAAAATTTGGGTAAGAAAATAAAATTTCAGACAGTTGGATTCTTAGCAAGTGTTATAATCTACAACGCAATGACATAAATAATCGTTTATATTTCCATACACATATGATAACAAAAAGGTCGACCACTGCCAATTGCATCAATAAAAGTAAAGTTTAACAAAGTTAAAACATTGTTGCATTTTTGAGAAGATTAAAAAAAAAAAAAAACATCAATTTCACCAACTTAACTATCTTTGGTGCAACTGACCCTTTGGAATATTGGTAAATCGAAGGATATTATGACAAATTCTCTTGCGCATTTAGCCTTTGATCGGAGGAGTTCTCTTCCAGTAGCTCAATTACAAATAACTATTGACGTGCAAATAAGCGACGTGATAACAATATCTCACCATGGTTGTTTATCGTATTCGCGATCACATTGCAACATCCGTGAACACCTAATATTAAATGTCAAAATATTTACGTTTCGCGACGTATAATCCTGCTGCGCAGTCACATCTTTGAATTTCACCGGTGTAAATATGGAAAATATTCCAAAACTAATACTTTTATTTATTTATTATTCATCATGCTATTTATTGCATTTAGACGGCGGTTGGCGAGCCAGATGTCAAGAAAGCAGTCGCCATAGTAATTGTAATTTAATTTTCACATTTTTTTTGTTTTAGATACTCCTTACTATTTTGCGAATGCGATATATTGTATTATTTTTCATAGTAAACGCCGATTTTTCGCCAGTGAACTGTATTTATTTACGAGGAAAACAAAAAACAAACCGATACGAGCATTAACTTAGAGATTACACACGCGTTGACTTATGATTGCGATAACTTAAGCATGGTCATTATTGTTCATTGTGATCGTTCAAATGCTTAGCGTGGTTTTAAGCACGTCGATAGTTATTTGTGATTAAGCTACAGTAGTGTTCTTTAAATATTATAATTTAAATCAATGATACTGATATTTATGTTTCCAATCCAGTTCAAAGATGGCTAAATATGATATTATGTCTGTTTTTTTATTATATCACAGGACTTTCGAGCAATTTTGTGCAAATACGCTATCTATGGTGGAAAAAAAACCCGAATGGACAAATTAATGTTAAATGCATCTTACTCACACTAGAATTAGGTTAGTAAACTAGAACTCCGATTTTTCAAACTCCATCAAACTTTAGAATCGCTCTATTTCACAAATTATAAAAAAAATACATTTCAGGTTTTGCCATCTTTCAACAGAATCCATAACTTCAATTTTGCACAGGATATTTAGAGCTTAGAGAAAATTGTCCCTTAACGACTGTGCAGATATATGAAAGTGGCAGTTCTTTTACTACTTCCACAATGCTAATTAGTATCAATTCCGTGTCATCCTGGAATAAATTTTTACTGTTCCATGGTTTAGTTATTAGGTAACATCATGTCAAAGGTAGATATTTTTATTGATCTACGATACCAATTTGTAAAGCGTTTTCGAAAACTTGTAAATTCGCAAGTGAAAACAAAAAATGTAATAAATGTGTTTTGATTTTCTTGGTAAACCTCTTATTCTAGCAAAGAACAAGTTGTATCGTCGCCTTAGTGCAATAAATCACTAACTCAGCGGATGTTAAAAACGCAATTAAAACTTTACGACTCTTTCGCTCTAGATAGGCGTTTTTTATATGTAAATACAGTAGGTAGTGGTGTTTTGTACATTGTGAAACATCTTTTAATTGGATATTAGGCGTAGATTTATGCAAAACTGACTATTCTGGTTCAGAAGTCTTAAGCCAAATTTATAAATATGATACCTGTTAATATTAATATAAAAATAACTAGCTTTTAAGAAATAAAAAACTTCGTTAAAAAGATATCAATTTTCAAGTTAGGATATTTTGAATAATTTTGGAAGGGGAAAGTCTTACAGGTTGTCTCGCACCTTCTCGCACAGAGAAACTGTGTAACTTAATCAAGCAAATACTATAATATCCGTAATCTATAAGTGGGAAACCACTAAAATCAATTATATGAATCAAAGGTACTAGTTTTGTCTGCTTAAAGGTCTTATGGACAGGGCATTTGCTTACCATCCAAAAAAGGTCTTAAGTTGTATTCCCGACATGGAAAAAACTTTTTTTTAAAAATACGTTTACACATATTTCACAGTCTCATCCCTAACTGGCATCTAAAGCGTAAGACTGGTCATCTAACCATCATGAAACAATTATGATTATGATGATGATGAACGTATCACATAGTATCTGTGCATACTAAAAGTGTATAATATTCCAATTTCAAAATGAGTCAGTTTCTGTCATTTAAGCAAAAAAACAGGATTGCGAATCTTTTTTATTTTGATGGATCAATAAACTGTGTAATTTATGATCATTGGTTGCATAGGGCACTGGAGTTGGAACGAAATTTTAATTGCGAAAAAGAAATAGAGTGAAATTTTTACATTTTTTTTTTTTAAACTTGAAATTTTAAGTCCCGAAGATGAAGAACTAACATCGAACCCGGTCGACGTATAACTCAATAGTTAAAGTGGTTTTTACAAATTTATAAATAAATATGTATGTAGGTCAGTGTAAAAGGTTATACGTACCACCGAGCAAAACATGTTTTCAATATTTTATTTTTTTTAAATTTAAATTTCATTGATAAACCCTTACGGGATACATACATTTAACAAAAAAATTTCACTTTGAAATACACATTCTACTGTTAATAAAAATATTTTTAACATCTTTTGTAAAGGTTGTATGAGTCTTTTGTTTAGTTTTGTCGGCTAGTTTATTGTATAATTTCAGTCCATGGTTTATTAGTCTATATTGTCCGTTTCTCGTTTTAAAAGATTGTTTATGATATTTTTCTGATATTCTCGTATTGTGTTCATGTTTACTACAGTTTTTTTCAAGTTTTAATTCTTCGTCTACAATTACATCAGTGGCTAATTTATGAATAAATTTTAAAGATTCTAGTTTAAAGAGTTCAGTTACATTTAATTGTTTAGTTTGTTCAAAAAGTTCTTTAGTTGCTGTTAGATAGGGAAGGTCATATCCTAACTTTAATATTTTATTTTGCTGTCTTTGTAGTCTGTTTATGTCATTTTGATTTCCTGTTCCCCATAGTAGTTACATATAACATATTTTAGTTTTTACATAGGCTTCATACATTTTTTTTTTTTCCTTTATTGGAACAAAGTTTTTGATTTAAAAAAATAAAGTCGCCACTTTGCTAATTAAATTGTTGATATGAATTGTCCATGTCGATTGTCAGTCTATTGTTAGTCCTAAGTATTTTACATGTTCAATTTCAGTTAGTCGTTCATTATTTATGCAAGCATCTACTTTGTGACATTTTTTTCTAGATTCAAAATGGAAAATGTTGCATTTTTTTTCATTAAGTGAAAGTAAGTTTGTGTTTGTCAATTTAGTCAACATAGTAAGGTCTTCGCTTATGTCATTGTTTGTTAATACGTCTGTTTGATTTTTATAGAAAAGTCCAATGTCGTCGGCATACATAATATTTTTTCCTTTAAAATTATACAGTGATAAGTCATTAATATATAAAATATATAATAGTGGACCCAAAATAGATCTTTGTGGGATTCCAAAATTTACTGTTTGTATTTTACTTTTTTTTTTCATTTACAAAGGTATACTGCTTCCGATTTGTTAAGTATGATTTTCATTGTTTGCATTCTTGAGATTTTAAAATTTAAAATAAAAAATCTCTCTATATAAATGTTTCATGTCGATTCAGACGGGAATCGAACCCAGACCCGCGTTTTCAATATACAACCACTACCACTACGCTACCGGAGGCTCATATCTCAAATTATATTAATTTGTCTGATAGATTCTCTTTTTTTGCGCTACAATACAGGCAATTGAGGCCGCGAATTAGACAGCGAACTATCACAGAACATAAAGCTTCATAGAAACAAATTACACATAACAAAATTAAGTAGCCACATTTTGCACTAAGTCGACGATACAATGCATATTTAAGATAAAATTTAAATGCAAAAATTAAAAAAAATAATAAAAAATTACCGTGTGAAATCATCACAATTATAAAAACATCACTATAAATCACAAAATGCACTTCATATTTTCGATAAAAAAAACTTCACAAATGAGTTCGAACAATGCACTATGTTTACTTTTCGATTGATATATTTTCGTTGTTCGGTTGGAATGTGTAAATACGAAATACACACGTGGGTCGAGGTACCGGCGACACGTGGTCGTAAGCGACGCGCGACGGACGACCGTACAGCGCGACTGACTGAGCGCGAATGCGCGTAGTTTGGTGGCTGACGATACTGCAAGAGCTTTGTAGGCGGTTAACACTTAACACCTTAGCTGCCTATTGGCGAAAAAATATATCTTTACGTATTTTTTAATATTTAAAAATATGCTATTTTATGCAGAGGAAAATTACATGAAAGGCGCTTTACAATAAATTGTGTTATTATTGTAAAACTCTCCGGTGTGAACACGTAAAAAAAAAACGAAAATCACATGCCTATTTGAATTTATGGAAATGAGCGATTAGCATGAACTGACCATTGATCGTGTATTTATTTTACACCACAACAGCCCCAGAAGGCCCAATTACAGTTGTAACGGACGG
Organism: Micrasema longulum; assembly: GCF_059751315.1. NCBI lineage: Eukaryota > Metazoa > Arthropoda > Insecta > Trichoptera > Brachycentridae > Micrasema > Micrasema longulum. The sequence continues at coordinate 95,829 of NW_028277373.1, forward strand.
TTAAATATGTGAATGAAATGCAATAATATAGTTAGGGCCCCCGGTATCTGTAGGCTAAATGTTGGACCCACAATAAAGGATGAATATTCCACTTTCGGGTCTGACTTTAGCGATACCGGGGTACTATAGAGCAGAAATTTGTGTTACAGGCCCTAAAAAGGGCCTGAATCTAGACGTTTGACCCGTTATTGCCCTAACATGCATTTGTATAAAGACTAAGGACTGCCTTAAAAAAGGCATTTTGTAATTGATGTGGCGCGTGCGGCGGCTCCCAGCGAAGTGACCGGGCCGAGCGCCGGCACCTCCCTATATGCACTTTGGGGGAGGCGCGCCGGCCGGGTATAGTGGAGCGGTATTTCCCCCCCCACTCCCGTATTGGCCTAACGCCGGTTCGGACGCAGGTAGCGGGAGCCCGCAACACGCCCTATATAATGTGTACATTTAAAACAATAAACATTGAGTTCGCCTCGAGACATCAAGTTAGTCTGATCGTTTCATTTCGTCACCCCGCCCGACCTCCCGCTCTACTACTGGATCTACACCTTGGACTTGACCATCGCTTCACCCCAGGACTACGAACCAGTATCTTCCACCGACCTACGCAGTGACACCGGACTTGAGAGGAATTTCGAGACTTCATAACTTTCGGGATTTACGACCCCGAGAGCGACGACGGCAGCGAGACACGGCCAACACCTACCCCTTGCTACAGGATTGTGGAATACAGTCCAAACTGTTACTTGTACAGTACAACAGTGGTAAATAAGAGCACAGAATACCCACGCATACCCGGGTCCGTTTTAGAGGTATTGTGGCCTTTTATCAGATTTGCAATGGCAAAGCTAAACTTTTAAGTTTTGATAAACGGTTAATTACCATAAACTAAACAGTGCACGTAAGGGTTGCTTATTCAAACGCATATCGTGTTGGTATTATATTTTTGTGCAACGGTGATGGCGAATAGTTGGTTTTGCGTGTTGGTTTAATTCATGTCCTGACGAAGTAACGGGTACGCCTTAAAACCGGTAGACATAGAAAAGTCGGTAAGTGGTTTTATACAAATATTTATGAGCGTTTACGTTACTTACTTTTTTTTCGCTACTCCTTGTTTACAAAAAAAAATATTTATTTAGTCGCATTAAATTGTTGCGTTCTTACCAGGATCCGATCACGAAACCTTCCGTTCGTGAGTTGGACGCGATAGTCGTTAAACCACGGAGGCCGCCAATTTGACTGAGTTATTTTTATTGTTATAACTACTTGTATATTAAAAGCAGATTGTCAATCTTATGCTTATGGCGCAAGTATATGTACACATATTAAAAAGGTGAACTGATAACAAAATACATAAGGAACTATGCGTGTACAAATTGGTATTAAACAGATTAGAAAAGAAGCATTGTTTTTTTTATATAGGTAGTTGTATTGTGCAAAAGAACTATGTTAAAAATATTCTAAAAATAAGTTTTAAATTAATAAAAAATGGCCGAAACCTTGAGTACCTACGATAATAACCCAACGCTTTAACGTGTTTTTCATGTTTTTACTGAGAAAAGGAGGAATATTTTATTTTTAAAAATGATTGAAAAATAATCATTTATTGTAAGTTACTAGGAAACTTTGAAAAAAAATAAATGGAATGAATAAAAAGTCATGGCAAAACATTTATAAAACATTTATTTATTATCTATAGAATCACTATGTAAAGCGTCCTTGAGGTATTATATTACAAAAACGGCGCTGTATAAGTTATCCAAAACAATAGTAATAATAATAACGAAATGGCATTTATCAGAAGTTATTATATAGGTCTGATAATGGTCTTGTTTTTTAAAGTAAAAATATTGATTGTATTTTAAAAAATATTATAAACATCAAAGAACTCAATAAAAAAATATATTAAAAAAATAATGCCGGAAGGAAACGTGTTGAAAGAGGTAAATATTTTTGTATGGCTAGGTAGGCTGCACATTGTAGAGGAAAAGAAAGGGGTTTTATCGGTTGCAGTGTAAAAATGCAGTCGATGGGCACCGAGTAAGTAATATTTTTCTATACGAGACTTTGGTGAACATAATGCAATATACGTTCAAATATTTTAGCTAAGTGTTTTTTTTTATGACACGAATCGAGTTCGATAGTAATTTATGACTGAAACTTAATCTAGCATTGTTCCTGATAATATTATCTTATCTAAATGGATAAAGAGTTTATTAATAGAAATGACACATTAGAATGTAACAGACACTGTGGCGCGATCAATATGCATTATAAATACGCGGAAATCTTCCACATAACATGTCATTTTTTCAAAGATTAACTCCCCCAGTCAATAATCGAGTAATTTTCTTAGAATTGATAAGGCGGCAGATGTAAGACTATAAAATGATAACGTTTTATAATATCTTCATATAATTTCTTCCACAATCGCTCCCAAAAGGCCGGTTTTATAAATATCGGTAAGTTAATTTTGATACCATTTTTAACTAATACTTTTATAAGAGTTTTAGAGCCGGTCTAATAATAACTACCCGACTTCGGCAGATCGATGCATAAAGCTAGGGTTTCCTAGGACAGGGGTGCCCGTATCTTAACGGCCGTAGTGAACGGTGATGCGGTGGACAGCCTTCGTAACGGTGACTAGAGAGTGGTTTTATTTTTTAACGATGTTTTCAACACCGTTTTCCTAGGAAACCACTATCTAGTCACCGTTACGACGGCTGTCCACCGCATCACCGTTCACTACGGCCGTTAAGATACGGGCACCGCTGTCCTAGGAAACTCTAGCTTTACGATCCGTTATTTTCAGCGCCGCTGCCGTATTTGACACAGACAGATGTTCGAAAAATGGACTTTTTATCAATTCTTTCGTTCTACGCTTAATTAATTTGCGATAAGTGATTATTTCTTGTGTTAGTTACCAATCTGATATGTTTTTACTCCGCGTTGCACAGGGTGGGTTTGTTTTTTTTAAAAATAACTTTAGGATGAAACAGAATTTCAAAATTCAAAATTTACTGATAGGTAGATTTAATGGTTTTGATAAATTTGTTTGAAATATGATGTCGATCAAGTGCCCGCCCGCCTCTTTCGGTGGCTAAAATACTATTTTATTTATTTATAATTTTACAATGTTTGTATTCTTTTTTTTTATACAGAATAATGTTCCCTCACTGGGGTGCCCCGTGCCGAAGTAATCATTTAACAATAAGTAAAACATGCCTTAAATTAGTTATTTAACAAAGTTAACAAAATAATAAAATAAAAACGTAATTAATCTAAATTAACTTAATTACAAACACAAACAAACAAACAAACCATCACGGAAAGAACCCCATAACACTCTATCTTGGCATACAGACCTCGCTTCCTCTACATTCATACATCTTCTCATGCACGCACGCCGATTATTCCTACTTTTGACATGTCCATCTTCAAGTATTTGATGTACTTGATCGTGCCATGCCTTTCTCGGTCTTCCTCGTTTTCTGCATCCATCAACATTTGCATCGTAGATCCTTTTAGCCGTTTTAAGCCGTAACTTAATTATCATTAACATAATAAGCAATATAAACTTAGTTTTAAGTGGTTACCTCTCCACGTGAGCAAATGCTGAGAAGTTCCTGATTAGCCCACATTAATATATCCCTCCTGATCCCAATAGTTTAGATAAATTTTAAGATATTTAATTACAGAAAAATCCACTTTTTGAAATATAAACCTTGTATATTATAAGCAAGGTAAATAATAAAGCAACTCCCATATATAAAAAAAAAGCAATATAAACTAGAATAAGTATAAAAAAGAAAACCAATTTATATATACCTCTAGACCAAATTTTATAAACAGGACACAAATTTTTACCTATTTGGCTTGATCCACTCATCGATCCGTGCGCAACCCACCTCCACCATCCATTTTTTAATAACAATTTTATATTGTGAGTACTTACTTATTGTCCTTATGGATAATGGAAGTAGAATGTAGGCCAATCCTCTTTGACCGAAAGTTGTATAATTTTTTTATTGTTTTTGCAGCATCAGGGAACATTTTTGCAGACTTCAGGTGTTATTTCGGGGGTAGTCAAAGTAGAGGATCGTGGGAGCCAGTCGATATCACCACCTTTTGACATTATTACGGGAGAACAGTATAAGGGTTTGTTTATTTGCTTGTTCGGCCGGGAGAAGATCCTCCGAAAATTTGCATCGTCGCATGTGACGTGGTACGATCTAGTTTGTATCACAAATGACCAATTCTGGTATAGAAAGATTTCTATAATTTCATGACAGTTTTCCAACATCTTAATTCCTGCGCACGGCGCCGATGAGAGGTGCCCGGACGTTCTCAAACACTGTGCCTCACAGCATCAATATTTTCTGGTGTATGATAGTAACATCGTTGTCCAGAATTTGGATTATCTCCCAGTGTACAAAAATAATAAATTCACTTGTTTGGCACCGAAAAAATCACGGATTTTTTTTCAGTATGTATACACATAATCGACCAGTCTCCGCAACAGTCAAATATGAGCCGAAAAATTAATGACAACCCAAACAAAATGGCGGCCAGACAACATCGGCCAGAAACACAAAACGCACAGTTTTAGGTATACAAAGAACAAAACAAACATCCCTAAATACCTGCCTTAAAAATCATTCATTTTCATACATTGCATATTGCTACTTACTGTTTACGCGATTTTTACTTTTTTAAATTGCAGAACTTGTTTTAAAAACCTTAAATGTCACAAAACAACAATTTTGCAGAAGAGTGTTTAAAACTGAATACCACGGATTTACTATTGCTTTTATTTACAGGCGCTTTTCAAAGATTTTTTCTTAATTGGTCTGGGTGTTGTGATGTATTTTTTTATTACCTCCTTCCATATCCCCTCTATCCTACCTGCTGACAAGCCTCCAAATAGAGGCTTAGCGGGTTATTCCTTTTTAAAAAAAAATGTATTTCAATGAAATAAAATCATACATATACTTTAAGTGCATTGTATAGCAAATGAAAATTAAATAAATATTGAATTTCAGGTTAATGCGACATTTGATATTTTAAAATAATATTCGAACTTTTGTGGTTTTGAGTGCAAACTAAATTAAAAAAATTACGAATAGCTGAACTCTCCATATTTAGATATGTAAAAATATTCAGTAAACACTGCTAAAAATCGAAATAAAAGAATACCCAGAACCCCTTGAACTGTCAAACAATAAGTAATAGTGGCGCTACATCGTAGTAGAAATGCTCATTTAATAATATTTTTTGTTTATTCATACAAATTGATGTGGGCAGTTGCTATTTTCAAAGAAACACCGTATTTTTAACAGTGATTTGAGGTCTACCTTAAGCGTAAGACTGATCATCTTATCTTCATGAAACAAAAAAAAATATCAAGATACGCTGTGATTGGTGTACCAATGCACTGCTCAACGCACCACGAGGTGAGGAAAAGGAATGACGATGATGATTTGTGGTACCAACGATTCTTCTAGAAATATTTAGAAAGAACTAATGCATGGACCATAAACAGAGTACAATAAAATTCAATAATATCGTTATTTTAACCCAGAAGATAGCAATACGTAATTGCGATAAAAAGTTATATTATGGACGATCGACAAAAAAAAAAGAAATTAGGAGTGTTTGAATTTCGATCAAAACTCTTACAGACAACAAATATCTGGTTTTTTAAACAAACAGCCGCCAGTTTTCCTTATTTATTTCGACGGCTTGCGCCTTTAAAAATGTATTTAATAATATGGAAAAACGATTATAATGAAACAAAACACCTGAACACAAGTAAAGAAAATGTAGAAAATGTAGACATGAAATAAAATAGGCAGAAAAGAAATAAATGTATAGAAAGTATTGAAGTAACAGAGGCGATGTATCATAGTATAAACAGTAAAACAAATATAATACTTAGTACATTACAATATTTCACTCCCGAGGGGGCGAAATACAGTCTTTTGTCTACGAACATTTGGACAAACTCAAATATTGTAATGAAACCAACTGGTCCAAGATGTTTAAAAATTATAAAATTATTTTCAGGCGTTGCCTAGTTCACAACAATAAAGGTTTCAGCTCTTTAACATCACTAAAATCAACAAATGGAAGAATTGAAGAAATATGGACGTTCAAACATAGGCAAAATGGTGAATGTTACACTGTGTGTAAAGTGGCCACTTAAACCAGCCAATGACAGGTCATAAGCCCTGTAAATGCCTAGTCTGTCATATTCCCTTATTTAAGGTATTCTCCATCCCTGTTGTAAATTGTTAAACTTAGTAAATTTTTATTATTCAGAAAAGAAATGATTAAAAAGTAATGATTTTAATTTGTATAAAGATGGTAGAAATAAATCTAAGTTTCAATGTTTGTTTGCTAACATGTGGAGCCGTGGAATAGGTGAGTATTTAGCATATTATGAATGGCGGTTCGTAGCGCTGACGGAAATAAGATAGATTGTTTATAAAACCAGCCATATGTGGAGCAAGTGGACATTACCAGACAGACGTCACTATCTCCAGGAGACTATTACCAGTCAGCACTCTTGATCTTCATAAACCTGCTAAAAATACGACCTTCGCTCGAAGTTAATAAGAACAAAAAACAAGAATGTGATCACACCGTAGTTTGATTAAACTATAAAACGGACGTACCACTATTTATAAGATGTTTTCTAAAAAATTGTAAGCGATTCGCATAAATTATTTGCATGTTTTTGAGGCGTGGGAGGTCGCCTCTATTGAGAGCTGACAGCGAGACAATAAATTTATCAAAAGAAACAAGAAACAAAAATGTTTTAATAGGATTATAATAGACTACCGTCGGTCGCCAAAGTGTTAACTAATATTCGTGGCATTTTGAATTCAAAATAATTTGATGTTTATTTTGGCAAGATCGTTTCTTCAGGGTAGTAGAAAGTAAATAATGATGATGCAATAGATTTTATTTTTATTCTTAAGTTTATCTCTATCATATTTAAATTTGTTGCAACAGAGAGGGAAAACATTTTTGAGAAGAGAATATGAGAGTCTAGGCATTTACAGGGCTTATGAACTGTCATTAGCTGGTTTAAGTGATCACTTAACACACTGTGTAACATTCACCATTCTGCCTATGTTCCTTTAATTATGTTGCCTGCTATATTTATAAATATATATATACATGTACATATATGTTTAGGCAATTTAAATGGAGCCATTTTTGTGAAAATCACTTCAAGGGGGCGCTGTACAATAAATAAATATCCCAGCGCGTCTTGCAGCTACAGAGCGCATGGACGGTTGGGATTCTAGTTCCTCGTGTCCAATTATGATATATAACAATAATGATATATAGGACCAAGATTACAGCACGTCTTGCAGCTACAGAGCGCATAGACAGTAAGAAATCTATCCCGTTTTTACATTTTTTATTTTATTTTATTTGACAATGAAGTTTATGAAATATTCGAGTGTGAAAAGACCCTTTTAAATATGTGTTTGACAATGCTGTCGAAATGCGATCTCTCAGGCGAATGTGTGGTAAAACTATGAGACAAGCATTATCGACAAAATCAAGAAAAGAGCTCTGCGCTGGTTTGGACATGTAGAACGAATGGACAGCGAAAGAACGGCTAAGAATATTTACAATGCGAATGTGGATGGATGCAGAAATAGAGGAAGACCGAGAAAGACATGGTATGACCAAATCCAACAAATACTCAAAGATGGACATGTCAAAAGTCGGAATAATCGGCGCGCGTGCATGAGAAGATCTATGAATGTAGAGGAAGCGAGATCTGTATGCAAATAAAGAGTGTTGTGGCGTGTTACCCTCTCTGCCTACCTTTACGGGGAAACGGCGTGATGGTTTGTTGTTGTTGTTGTCATTTAACATCAGCCGCCATGGCTGGAATCGAACTCGAGACCTCTTGCTCGGTAGGCAAAGCCTAAACGATCTTCGGGTATGTTGAGTGAGAGCTTTAACTAGCCAATGAAAAGTTACTTAAGTCCTGTCAATTTATTTCCATATTTCATTCTTAAATGAATTTTCTCTGTAGATCTAAAAGTAACAATATTCAAATTTTCGTTAATCTTTTACAAAAAGTATTTATTATCTTACCTAATGTTGTGGTAACGTACTGCGTTTTATCTTCTCCAGGTAAAACATCTTTTATCCTGTTCATTCCAGAAAAAAATGTACAAGGACGAAACGTTTCCTGCCCATTGTTTAAAAAAGGAACAAGAAATTACTTAAGGCCTGTTTACAAACATTGAGAAAGGATCTATCCTCTTAGGCAGACCCACGTCAAAAGATTAAAGGATTCTAATGGATTTCGTTATGTTACAAGTTACAAGTTACCTACAACAATTAGGTCTAATCTCACTAAAAACTCTTAAGAAGTTAAGTCATTCAGAGACAGCCAAAAAATTTCAGCCTTAAAAACCTTCTGAGATAATCTTCGATTCAAATTAACAGTCAAATTCCTTGATCTAGTTTTACTATTCTACAAAAAATTAGTTCTGAGGAGAAGGATGCGATCGCTCAGGCGAATTGGTGGTAAAACGATGCATGATAGGTGCACAAATGTCGAGATCCGTGAACTGTGTAAGGCTGAGATATGCATCATCGACAGAATCAAGAAAGGGGTGCCGCGTTGGTTTGGACATGTAGAGCGAATGGACAGCGAAAGAACGGCTAAAAGAATCTACGACGCGAATGTCGATGGATCCAGAAAACGAGGAAGACCGAAAAAGATATGGCTCGATCAAGTCCATCACATACTTGAAGATGGACATGTCAAAAGTAGGAATAATCGGCGTGCGTGCATGAGAAGATGTATGAATGTAGAGGAAGCGAGGTCTGTATGCAAAGACAGCGAAAGAACGGCTAAAAGAATCTACGACGCGAATGTTGATGGATCCAGAAAACGAGGAAGACCTAAAAAGACATGGCTCTATTAAGTCCATCACATACTTGAAGATGGACATGTCAAAAGTAGGAATAATCGGCGTGCGTGCATGAGAAGATGTATGAATGTAGAGGAAGCGAGGTCCGTATGCAAAGATAGAGTGATAGGCGTTCTATCCTCTCTGCCTAACCCTGCGCGGGGAAACGGCGTGATGGTTTGTTTGTTTGTTGTAGTAGTATTTTGTTTTTGGCAACTGAAGGGGAAAAAAATAAACTTACTGTTCTGCAGAATGAGAGTAATTTTGAAAAAAAAAAATACACCAGAATAAAGTTGATGCTGAAACAAGCAAAAATTATGACAGTACGTCAACTAATATATTTGAATGTAATGTTTTTTATTCATAAAATGATTAATGGTTATACCTTAAAAGAGTTGACTCAAAAGGTTTTTTCTAATCAATGTGAACATGTATATAAAACAAGAAATAAACATGAAGTAAGACTACCATTTCGTAGGAAAACAAGTACACAGAACTCGTTGATGCACCGAGCTGTACAGTTATATTATAAGGAAATACCATTGGAAATAAGAGAGCAAAAAAATATTATTTCATTTAAATGTCAATTAAAAAAACATGTGTTTAGCAGATAAATTTTATAAAGTAATCTTATTCGTGTTAGCTTTATAGAAGTTTTCTTTTTAAGTGTACGTATATCGTTTGAAAAATGTTAATAATTAGTATATGTTTTAATAATGATTAGACATAAGTCAATATTGGGACATTCATTTATTATGTTTGTACTATTTTAAGACAAAATAAAATAAATATAATATGTAATGTTTCTCAAATAAAATGATAAATAATGTAGGTTAAGTATGAAAAAAATCGAAGCAATATATAAGAACCTGCTGACGAGTTGTATGTATGCAACTCAGCAGGCCTTTAATTTAAAAAAACTTTGTAAATATTTTTAAAAAAATTATTAAAAAATAGCTTAATACTGATCTTGTGATTAATTAAAGTTTTACTAAGTGAATAATAATAGTAAATCACGGGGTGAAATCGGACTTAAGTAGACTTAACCACAAACCACAGACAACCTTGTCTACTGGAGAAAAAATGGACACGGGGATTATTAAATTTGATTACGGGGTTTATTAAAAAACTACCTGATGTTAATAGGCCCTTAATGGAGTTTATATAATATACTGTCTCAGTCAACAGCATAAAGTGACGTGGGACCTCCTCTTGGGAGTTTTGGGGATAGGTAATGTGTATTTTATAGAATACACACCTATTACTATTAATTTATACAGTAAACTAATACAGTAAACTTGTTATTATTTATTTATTAATTAATTACATTAATAATTGTAATTATGGATAACTTATAAAGCGCCATTTTCGTAATATAATACCTCAAGGGTTCTTTACAAAGTGATTATATAAAGATATAAAATTAATTTTAACTTTTAATTTAAGAAAAAAATGTACTTTTTCACACTACTTTTCCACCACATGCTAAGAATTTATTTAAATGATTTAAAGAACAAGTGAGTTTTAAGTTTCTTCCGAAACCTCACTTCACTCTCACAGTTTCGGACCTCTGCTGGGAGAGCATTCCATGCAGTAGGGCCTGCGACCGCAAATGCACGTTCGCCGAATTTAGTGCGTTATTTGCGTATAGGTATAATAACTTTTCCTTTCGACGTAGATGTACGAGTAGCTGATCTAAGCGTAAGACGTCTGTCAGCTAGTTCATCTGGAATGCAGAGTTCCCTTGGATATTCTGGAGCAGAGTTGTGCAGTAACTTATACATAAGCCAACAGAGTTTGTATTCCACCCTCTGTGGAAAACGTAACCAGTGCGATTCCCGAAGTAGTGGAGTGATATGACTGAATTTAGACATTCCAAAAATAAGTCTCGCTGCGGCATTTAATACAGCCTGTAGGCGAGTCATTTTATTCATCGGTAGACCTGCGTAGATACCATTACAATAATCGACTCTAGACACTACAAACGCATTTATTAATTGACGGGCGGCATAAACTGGCAAATTTTTGCGTATGCATTTAATCTGTCTCAGCTGGTAAAAGCGTGAACTTATTGTTCTACTAATACATACATACATACATTTGTTAAGGACAGAGACACAGTTTATAGCGACACAATCAGGAACGACCCATGTCTGTGAATTTGTTCCGACTCGCTAGAAAATCCGTGTTGAGTTGGGGCACTTGTAATGCATTCATAACCATACATTCACACACATATATACATATATATTCGCACATACATATTTATATTATATATAATACATACATATACATATATATTAAGTTTATACACATCATTGATACTTTATACATTGTAACATTTTACATTTATAAATACATATTAATCATTTACCAGTTAGTCCACATTTGATCCCAGAAATCCATTCATTATATAATTATTTTTGCTTTTCTTGTGTTGTATTTGTATCCACACAGTGTCTGTATGAATATATGTCATATACTCGTATATTTGGCATTTGTACGGATGTTGGGCCATCGGGAGCTGACAGAAGCTTGTTACTTGACCTAATGTCTGCACAACAGTTAAATGTGTGAGCTGTACTAATAATATAATGTTGTTTTCTTTTTCTTCTCTTTTTTTCTTTATTTTTTTCTCTTACTATTATATATGTATATATATCTGTGTGCATTTAAATATGAATATATAATATTTTATATGTATTTTATATATATTTTTTAGACACTATAAGTATAATATATTAAATCATGTAAATGAATGCCTCGACACGGGTTGTGCCCAGTGAGGTATTCATATTTAAAAAAAAAGTTTTATATAAAACGTGAAATAATAAATAAATACAGCGCCATTTTTGTCATATTTTTTAGTGTTCGCAATTATACTGAAGTCAGGTTCATTTATTTGACTAATTTTCATATACGCCTAGAGGGCTTTTATATAAAAGATACATAATTACAATGCAAGCGTTTCGAGGAATAACAAGACAATATGTAGGTCTAATAAATATGTATAAATCTAGTTAACAGTTTTTTTTAAAGTACCAAATTACAATATGCTTTATATATTGATATACAATTGAACGTAGTTATGCAGAAAGCAGCAAGCGAAAGCAATAAAAAGAAAAGTGAAACTGACATAATAGGACCTTTCTGAAAAGAGTGAATAAACAAATCTCCACAACAGTTGGAATGTTTTTGACTTTAACAAATGATAAACAAGGAATATATTAGTTTTTTTTTACAGTACAAACAATAATTTAATTATGTATTTGACCAGTTTTAATGATTTTTAAATTTGTTAAGATTTTCTAGTGCTGTGGGTGTTTTCTACAAATTGAGAAATACCGTTTTTGTGATTGATACCATTTTTAGAAAGTGATTAAACCTTTTTTGTATGAAAGCGGTCTGGCTGTTTTTAGCATAACGTAGAATTGACCTTACTGCACCCGATAACATCAATATCTATTTTTTTCAAAATTGTAGACTGGCTGCTTTCTGCATAACTACGTTCAATTATACCTCGAATTTATTCATTAGACTAAAACCTGTAGAAATTATAATGGACTCGGTATTGATGTAGGCATTTTAAACTGCGCGTTGCATTTATACAGAAAATTTCTTCATGGGGTCGATTATTTGGGATAGTTGCTGAATGTGCTATGTATATGTGCCGCATGTAATGTGTATGTTTTATATGTGCGTTCATGTGTGTGTGTGTGGATGGCTCGGAGTGTGCATTCGGTATTTTTATTTATTTTGATTGATTACCAACGATAACCTCCATGGAAAACACAAAATTAACAATGATTATTTTCTCACTTGAATTTCTTATTTATTATTATTTTTTGTGACATTTAATGTTTACATCTTTTGCATAATTTATGAAAACTAAATTAGTCTTTATATGTTAAAAATTGTTGTTTTTAATTTATTTATTCATATTTTTCGCTTACAAACTATAATTAATAATAAAAATAATGTGACCTCACTGGGGTTTCCCGTGCCGAGGACACTTAACAATTTAGTTTTATGAAATTACATTTGAGAATAACTGGAAGAATAACTGCAGAAGAAATGGACCAGGTAATTTATCAACAATATTTTGAGTTTGTCCAAATTTTTGTAGACAAGGACTGGATTCAACTCCCTGGGGAGCTGTTTATATTAACATATTACAACAGAGATGAAGAAAATTTAAGAGAACGTTACAAAAATTTGGACAAACTCAAAATATTGTTGATAAATTACCTGGTCCATGAAGAAGTATAGAAATTGAAAAAATAACATTTTCAGGCGTTGCCTAGTATGTAGGTGAAATAATTCACTTAAATGAATCTCACCCGCATAAATAAAGGTTTCAGCTCTTTAACTTCACAAACATAAACAGATGAAAGAATTGAAGGAATATAGATGTTCACATATAGGCAGAAAGGTGAATGTTACACACAACAAAATAAATTATTTTAATTAAATTACAAATTTAAAAGCGTCAATTAAATTAACTTAACAATAGAATCACCATGTAAAGCGCCCTTGAGGTATTTTATTACGAAAATGGCGCTATCTAAGTTATCCATAATAAATAGTGTGTAAAGTGGCCACTTAAACCAGCCATTGACAGGTCATAAGCCCTGTAGATGCCTAGACTTCTTAATAACCTTCTCTTAAATGTTCTTCATCTCTGTTGTAATATGTTAATATAAACAGCTCCCCAGGGAGTTGAATCCAGTCCTATTCTACAAAAATTTGGACAAACTCAAAATATTGTTGAGAAAAGAGAAACTTACAGTAAAATATTTGTTTAAAACTTTTTTTTAAATTTTGTTATTTCGCTCTGTATTTATTAATAAGTTAAGTGTTGAATGTCCTCGGCACGGGTTAAATCAGTAAGGTCCCTTTTTTTTATTGTTTATAATGCATAAAAAAATAGGGTTCGCTGTACCAAAAAGTTTGACTTAAATACGCAAGTGTAAAATGAATTAATGTTACACACATATATGTAATGTAGGAATTATAAATAGCTGAGTAGATTAAAGCGGATAGTTGGCGGAGATTAGGGATGAACCTCATTCGTTGAGGGTCAACTTTGACCGCGAAATGTCGGTAGAGTTATGGCGAAACTTGGACCACGAATACAAGGAATTACAAACGGTATTGCTATTGTTAACAAACGCTAGAATAATCGTTGTTATATGTCTGTGAAACCTTTGTCTGTAGTGTTTATATTCTGATAGATACTGGACGGAGGGTGAGTACTGGAAGCAGGGTCAAATGCTTGTCGCAGGGGGCGAAATCAGCTGTACACAATGGACTCCTGGTGCAGACCTTTATGTACGGAAGCCAAGTATGGAACTGGAAATAACAAGGATGAAAGAACGTTTAATGCTGTCGGAATGGGATCTCTCAGGCGAATATGAATGAGATGGTAAATAAAGCCACAAAAACCCTAGGCTTTGTTATCAGAACAACGAGAGAGTTTAAGTCTGTTGATGCATTAAAACTATTATACACGACCCTAGTAAGAAGCCAGTCAGAATATGGGTCCTCAGTTTGGTCTCCTCATTATGTTACCCATATAAACAATATGGAGAAGGTCCAACGCAAGTTTTTAAGATTTATAAATTTCAAATTAATATGTATTAGTGAAAGAAGGGAAATTTCAGATTTAGTGCTGCTTTTCAAGTTATTTAATAATGTTCTTGACAGTCCCGAGCTTTTAAATTGTGTTAATTTTTATGTGAGACAGCGTGGGACGAAACAAAATACTTCTTTTGCTGTTTATTTGCATAGTTCAAACTAATAACATACTTCAAACTAATAATAAACTTCTAATAACATACAAAATGATAAATCAAACTTCTATAACTAACTTATACAAAAATATATTCATTTAAAAAAGTGAATTGAACAGGAATGTTGCGTCTCATAAAATGAAATAATACGGACCAAAATGGACACCAAGTCGTTGGAACAATAGGCATAATCCCCCAGTCTACACACGTGCGTTTCCAGAAATTCTCCAGCAGCCTAGTGGACCACATGGTGACGATATCTACCTACTGTCTACAAAAGATTCTCTTCGGACATCTATCTCCCTTTGCTAACCATGGAGTTGATACAGTGCTTTATTTATTTAGTTTTTTATTGCTTACTTCTTGGCATGAATACTTGACAAACTTACTACTATGCTCTATTTTTTATAAATTTATTGATATCATTCTAACTTTGCTAGAATTCCACTCGTCCATGCGCTTTGTAGCTGCACGATGATTGGTTATCTAGCTTTCATATACCAACTTAAAAATTTCTAAATTTTATAAATGGGGTCTAGAATTCCAATCGTCTATGCGCTTAGTAGCTGCAAGACGTGTTGTAATCTTACTCCTTTTTATTATCATTAATACACTAAATTTATTTGTCAATTTTTTAAATGTGTAAATGGGGGCTAAATTTCTAACTGTATATGCGCTCTGTAGCTGCAAGACGTCCTGTAATCTAGCTCCTATCTGTTATAATTTTTTATTGATCTTAATTGAAAACGAGGAACTAGAATCCCAACCGTCCATGCGCTCTGTAGCTGCAAGACGTACTGGGATATTTATTAATTGTACAGCGCCCTTGAGGTGATTTTCACAAAAATGGCGCTATATAAATTATCCAACTATAAATATGCCAAATACTCACCTATTCCACGGTTCCACATGATAGCGAACAAACATGGAAACTTAGACTTATTTAATTTGTCTTTATATCAATTAAAATCATTACTTTTTAATCACTTATTTTCTTAATTATAAAAACGTACTAAGTGTTATATTTGTTTTACTGTTCATGCTATAATACATCGCCTCTGTTACTTCTTTATTCATTGTTAATTTGCGGCATACTTATGTTATAATTTTTAGTTTAATTTTCCTTTATTATTTCTTTCTTTTCTGCCGATTTTATTTTATGCATCTATATTTTCTATACTTGTGTACAGGTGTTTTGTTTCATTATTATTGTTTTTCAATATTATTTTATACTTTGCCAAAGGCGTAAGCCGTCGAAATAAATAAATATGCGGTCACATGTCGCGATCCGTGTATTCAGTAAGGCTGAATTGAACGTGCGTTTGTTGCAGGCCCTATTTCTAAAACCTGCAAAATCACTTCGAATCATTCAAAAAAGCGGTCAACGGTCTTTTTTTAAACATGGAAAATAGTCAACGTGATGCGGAATGCGGAAAAAACAAGAAAACGATATATATTTACAAAATTCACTTCGAAATGTTGTGTGAAATTAGTTAAGTGAAAAATGCGTGCGTGGGAAAATCATAAACGCACTTAAGTTTAAATATATTTGATTAAAAAATTGACCCAAACTATAAACAAAGACAAAATTTAATCGCTACGTTGATCACAATGAAATGGTATACAGTGTATTTAATTAGTTTTGTATTAAAAACTTTAAGAAATGTGAGAACTGACCGCTTATTTATGGGTAAATAAATCACACCGAGCTTTTGTTAAATAACACCTTAAATCTCTGACCCAGAGACTATAATAGGAAAACGTAAATAAATCTTGGTTACAATTTGAAATTTAAATGATCGCGTTTGAAAGGTGATTTTAACGTTTATTCCCGCCTACTTTCTCAAGGGCTTCACTCTGGAATAGCACTGTTGCATATCCCAATATCTTGAATCGTAAAATGCAACTGAAACCATATTGATACAAAATTTATGTAAAGAGATTTGGCCGAAATCCATATTTTTGTTCAAATTACCAGTAAACGACCGAAGTTTCGGTTTTGGCCAATAAAACTAGTATCGGCCGCGGTTTCAGTTTCGGCCAAAAGTTGGCATAAACTTTGGCTCAGCCGAAACCTGCGGTCGGGATGAGTCGGATTAGGTTCTGCTGTACTCGGGTGCATCTTATGGCTCGTTACTCGGCCACGTGACCTGTCGCATTTAGTTTGTTTCTGCTATCGGTCGGTGAGTGTTGTTAGTAATATGTATAAAATAACAACGAACAAATTATAAAAATAAAAATATGGCGCACTTTAATAATAATAATAATGTTTGGATAATTTATATAACGCCATTTTTGTGAAAATCACCTCAAGGGCGCAAATGTATTAAAACCACTGTCGGCTCCTAACCGAAAACATTGGCAATGCATTTCTTTACATTTTGTCAACTTGTAACTTGTATATTAAGTTCAAGAATATTATAACAATATGACATGATAAACGGGCAATAGCATGACAGATGACAGCCCGCGCACCGGAACCAGGAACGCTAAATTCGCCTAACATTATACGCACGTTATAGGACACTAAATCAACTAAATTCGTACTAATATCATGTCATTACGCATGTTCAAAGTGACATTGCAAACGCACTTTAAACTTCAACTATGCGCATGCGTTGGCAATGCCCGGAGTATGTATATTATCTTCTCTCTCTAACGCACGATTCACCGGTATGAAGCGTTGTTTATCTCGCTCAAATGACGGTCTTAGGAGAAATTACATATTTCATACAAATTCAGGGTAAATAATTGTGCAAAACAGAACATGCACAGGGACGATTGCGCATGCGTACACAAGATGTGAAAATCGTCCGCTAGAGTCGATCTCGCTAGATCTTTTGGCGCTAGTATTGAATATTATGATGTTTACGAGTATAATATTGCAACGAATCCCTGTTTTTTTGTCGCTACCTAAAAAATATTTTTACTATCAATAAAATTACTAATTTATTTGCACATATTTTTACTTGGCAGTGCACTGCACTTATGCACATACTAAGAAACCGCCTCTGATTATAACGTATGTTAAGATTATATAATTACGTAGAAAGTAATGCCGATATTGATATCTTTAATGATACATTAAATAGAATATACATAAAAGAAATTCAACGCAATTTATAAAATCAAATAGTCCCTTATGTTAGTTACGAGTAGGTAAAATAATTTGTAATAACCTGTAAGTAAAATTTATTTTAATATCTTTCATAATATTTACAGAATTCAAATCATCATCGTTCCCTTTCCGCACTAAATGATGCATAGGGCACTGCATTGGTGCACTCACAAATCGCAGCGTATCTCGATCATTTTTTGACACATGAAGGTAAGATG
The DNA here is from genome assembly GCF_059751315.1 of Micrasema longulum. Lineage (NCBI taxonomy): Eukaryota > Metazoa > Arthropoda > Insecta > Trichoptera > Brachycentridae > Micrasema > Micrasema longulum. The sequence goes on from NW_028277373.1 coordinate 113,902, forward strand.
ATTAGTCCAACGTTTCAAGTACCAGTCCAGGGACTATGAAATATTCTGGTGTGAAAACACCATTTTCAATAAATATTTCATATCAACCAGGTCGGAAATCGAACCCGAGACCTCTCGCATGGTAGGCAAACGCGCTGACTATTACACCACGAGACCGACGAAATCGATTAATCTAGAATATTGACAAAATATGTATATTTTTTTTAACTTATCTGTGCATGTTGTGTTCACAATTAACTGATATAAAATATCTAAACATAACAAAATATGCTTATAATACGAATGTCGTATGTATTGTTTATTGTTTGTGAATCACAATAAAAAAGAAAATAAATAAAAAACGCTTAAAATAAAAATTCATGCCTTTTATCTCATTGTGTATTTTATATATAACTGATTTTAATGAGCTCCTTTAGCAATAAAAATAACGTCAAAATCCTAAGAAATGGAAATATAACATCGTAATCATTTTCTATCGTAAACATCTAGAGTGATGGCTGCCAGTTTTGTCAGTTTGGTCGTCATTAGATCTCACGATTCAGCGATCAGTTTTGCGACGTGTTACCACGAGACAAGATTCTCACGATCACAAACCTGTGATCGTTCATCTTTACGAATATTACGAACAGGACAACCTTACGACTTATGACACGACATTACTTCTTTAGACATTGTCTAAAATAGGAAATATTATCAGATGTGCTTTACTTTTACATATTCATTACAATAGGTGTGCAAATATTAATTGGAAAAGAGTAATAACAGCGGGAGAATCTGGTATCAGACATAATTGAAGGACTATACGACAAGATGTATGAGGGTGGACATAGCTTAAAGCTTAGGACGAATTGGAACAACATCAAGCTCGAGAAAATGGCATGACGTTAGTAGTGGTATATAGTACTTACATTTAGTATACGAGATGGGTCACCACCTGAAGCCAGTTTAAAGCTTCAAATAAACTCTGGAAATTCGTACCAATTATTGAAACCAGTTGATAATATAAAATATCTAGGCATTGTAATTGACAGAAATTTGCGATGGGAGACACAGGTTCAAGTCCCTGGTATCTAGATTAAGAAAACTGTGTCATGTCTTTAGCTCACTCAGAAACATCCTGGACGTTAGCACTCTTAAAAATGTCTACTTTGCGCTTTTTCAATCGGCGGCTGTTTATGGCATAATTCGCTGGGGAGGTTGCTCGACAATTGTCATGAACCCCCTAATCAAGATGCAAAAACTAATTCTTAGAGTTGTGTTTTGGTGCCCTCCGACCTACCCATCTGAACCATTGTTTCAATTGTTAAAAGTTCTTGATATTCGTCAAATCAATATCAAAAATGTATTGACAATTTTCTGGTCAGGCGACTACGGAAGGAGGTCCCAACAGAATGCCCGTACGAGGTTTTCGCGTAACCTAAAATACTTAATACCGAGAACGCGTACGATGTTTGCTCGGAGACACTTTTCATACATAGCTCCAAGAGTGTTCAACGTCTTGGATGAACATATTAAGTTCTCCAAAACAACGTCTATATTTAAGATGAAGATCCATAATTGGATTGTATCGAGGGGTAGAGACCACTGTATGAGATTGCTTCGGGAATAAATGCATAACATCGCTGCTGTTTTCATTATTATCCATATACGTATATCGTATATGAGTATGTCATCACTGTCATACGTATTATTATATAACTTTTGATTCCATTTTTCCATTCCATATTTGATTATATTGTTTTGATTATTTTGCATATTGTTTTAATTACCTGTATATTGTTTTAATATGTAAATAAATATTTCTGATTTATATATCGAAGAGTCCCGACTTTACACGAAATTTTCTAACAAGTTGGGACATAAAAAACATATAATTGTGTCTATGTAAAATTGTGTATTTTGTGCATTAAAAAATAAATAAATTAAATAAGTGGTAGAAGAAATATGCAGGACTACTACTTCTACTACTAGCACCACGCTTTTCCCAAAGGGGTAGGCAAAGTGGATGGATCACCACACACGTCTATCCTAGCATACATTCCTGTCTTTTTCTACATTTATACATCTTGTCACACGTGGCCATCGGTTCTGTCTGCTTTCGGCATGACCAGAATTAAGATTTTAATTTAGCTGATCACGCTACGTTTTTCTTGGACGCCCTCGTCCTGCGTTACCGTTCATTCTCGTCAAATATATCTGTTTTACCATTATGGGAATCTATTCGTTCATCGCCAATTCACTCTCCAGGCATACATCAACATTCTAGAGGTTATTTGCTGCAAATCCCTTGCGCCCTTGAGGTATTATATTACGAAAATGGCGCTTAATAAGTTATCCATAATTATTATTATTATTAAATCCTCCTTGCTGCTTGCTGAAAGAACTGCATCGTCAGCGTACAACAAACAGCAGGCAAAAGGGGAAAAAAACAAAAATATGGCATGAGGATAAACGAGACAAATTTTGATAAAACTTACTAATAGTCAAATGAAATTTTAGCAAGAAGGAAATACAAAACTAGCGAAAAATTTCTGGACTGAACCTGAAGCAAAAGCGCAATTGCCAGGTTTTTATGTACACATTTTTTTTTTGATCAGTAAAAGGTATACAAATACACCATTTGGTGGGGTAAAGAAAAAAAACCGCAAATAATTTGTAGGGAAAATTAAAAAAAAAATACAAAAATCAGTATCAAAATAGGAGAAAGAGTTGTTAGAGAAGTCGGACATATCAAAAACTGAGAATAAAAAGCTAAAACCTTTTTATCCCATATCTTCATCATTCTCTTTTATGTAAATTGAAAAAGATACGCACGGTCCCTCAAATTCCAATTGCTTAGGTATGAATAGAAATAATAAAAGATTTGAAGTGAATAAGTTTAGAACATAAAACTGAAATGTGTTAAGATTCAGATAAACCACAGACCCAAGATTATATTGTCGCATAAAAAAGAACAGAATAAAAATCGAGTATATCACAAGCTAACATCGACTACTTAGACAAAATGAATTTCGCATTAATACAGTAGATTGAAAAAGTGTAAGCCCCGAAAAAGAATTTTGAAGAAGGTCCCACAAACTAGCACTAAACTTGTCACGAACAGATAAAGGGACCCATCTGGTATGAAAAACATTTATCAATTTTTCTCCTAACAAAATTCGGCCACTGAGTAGAAACTGAACGGTTATTTCTTACGACACCTTACTAAAATTAATGGGTGATCGAGAATTTTGAAGAGGGTACGCCAAACTAACTAAGTACCTGTCATACCCCGGACAAAAGAGACATTCATTTTGAGCCGAGGGTTTTGTCTGTACCGAAATGCCGGTCAGGTCGTAGTGTTTTTTCTTCCTTTCGTCTACCGACCCCTGTTGCTTTTTTGAGGAACCCATTATTTATTTATTTGCAATGTCCCATGAAAGGTTCTGGGTGATTTACGATCCGGGTATAGAAAGGTGGAGAGCCGCAGGGATCAGTTTTCGGCCCACTATAAAAGTTGTCAATAGGTTTTCTACTGTAAATTATAAATCCTCCGACGTGTGTGCTATAAAGACTTGTAAATTGAGTTCAAAATGTGGAGGCAACATGTTTTAGATTTGGTTTATTGGGATTAGAATATTGACACAGCGAAAAACGAACATAGTGTGGCTTTTTGCATCGAGCGAAATCAAACGTTAAGTTACCCATACCTAGTCATAAAAAAGCATTTTTAAATTTAACCATCAATACGCAATATTAAAACATAAATAAGACAACTCTAACGATTCTCTAATAAGAAAAAAGAAGAATAATAAAAGGATTTTAGACGCAAATTTTAATCAGGAAGCAGGAAACGAGGAAGACCGAGAAAAACAAGACACGACCAGATCCAATAAATACTTAAAAATAGAGACGTCAGAAGTCGGAATAATCGGAGAGCGGGCATGAGAAGACAGTAATATGGCGTTATATCCTCTCTGCCTACCCCTATGGGAAAACGGCGGTGTTTTTCTATTTTTCCAATCTAGATTTGTTCAAGCTGGTAAAATTTGAAGATTAAAAAAAAAAATTGGTTCAATTACCGGACAGTTAATATTATTTGGAAAATTAAGTTCTATAGTACAGATTAATTTATGGTTTAACATTCAAAAAAATTACATGGACTCAGATCGAATAACAGATGTAGACGAATAGTACAATGTATGTGAAGAAATATTTTTTAAATTTTAAAATTTTATTTATTTATTTTTGAAACCAACACAGTCATAGTAATAAACAATATATAAAGAATATCAACAAGTTTTTGCTTGTATATGTAATTTTTAATACTATTTAAATGTTATTTGTGTTTTTTTTCTTTTTATATACTTTTTTTGGCTTGTATACATAATTTCAATACGTTTTTGATAAAAAAAAATTAACCTGTATTGGGTGTGCGCATATTTTGTTAATTAAAAAAAATGATTTTATTTTGTACTAGTTCAGTATGTATATATACATACATGTAATTTTTAAACTTTTTCAATTTTCTTTCCCAGATTGCATAATGTAAACATTATTTTGAATTTATTTCCATCCCTAGTATTCTGTTTATTTTGTTATTTTCAAGTATTTTTCATACCCTTTTTAATTTGTAGTATATCATAATTTTAATTTTTCTGCTTTTGTAAATAATATTATAGTTTAAAATTTAAAAACGTCTCTAAAAAAATTATTATCTGTATGTCCCTAAATGAGTTTTTTTTTAAAAAAAACTCCTTGGGAATATTGTATATAATTATGTATAATATGTTTTCAATATAATAAAAAAAAAAATAAAAAAAAATAACAAGACCAATAATAATGGGTTTCATATAGGAACAAAAATATAAAGAAACAAAACGTACAGTTCGCTAGGGGTGAAAAGAAGTGGGATGGGAAAATAGGGAAGGAGAAGAAATAGTAAGTAAATATAAAACGATGAAAAAATAAATAAAAATACATTTAAATGTGCACATACAACATTCATACATATACATACACACACACACACATCCATATATATACATACATACACATACATATATTAGGGTGTCCCAGAAAAATTAAAGTTTTATTTTTTCAATGCATACCCTCTAATTTTGTTTGAATGATGTCAAAACACTTATAAATAAAATTTCACGTAAATTGAATCACGGCAACCCGTGCCGACTTGCATCGGAACTTGTCAGAACTTACATAGTACGGCGAGCGCGAACTAAGTGTTAATGTGCTTGTTATATCGTGTTTGTTTTTATTAGAGAACGCATTGTTTTCGTTATGTCAACATGTCTGTGGAGTTACGCAGTTCTTAAAAGGAAATATTTTTGGTTGGGGATATAAAACATCAAATTACAGGTCCTAAAATTCCCTCTAATGGACGAGTGCTGGCGGTTTTATTTTATAATATTCGCAAAGTCAATTTAAGCGTCAATGAAAGTTCAAATCTTACTATTCGTGAGTGCATTATTTATTGGGAAAAGGCACGTATACCGGCTAAATCTTTACCTAACTGTGTTAAGAAACTTGTATTATTATTATTATGGATAACTTATACAGCGCCATTTTCGTAACAAAATACCTCAAGGGCGCTTTACATAGTGATTCTTTTAAATTTGTAATTAAATTAAAATAATTTATTTTGTTTTCACATGCTACGGATTTATTCAAATGATTTAGAGAAAAAGTGGGTTTTAAGTTTTTTCCGAAACATCACTTCACTTTCACAGCCTCGCACCTCTGCTGGGAGAGCATTCCATGCCATAGGGCCTGCGACCGCAAATGCGCATTTACTTAATTTAGTGCGCTGTTTGCGTAGAGGTAAAATAACTTTTCCTCTCGCCGTAGACGTAGCTGATCTAAGCGTTAGACGCCTGTCAGCTAGTTCATCTGGAATGCATAGTTCCCTTAGATATTCCGGAGCACAGTTGTGCAGTGACTTATACATAAGCCAACAGAGTTTGTATTCGACCCTCTGTGGAAAACGTAGCCAGTGTAGCCTTATACCAAGATTGGAGAAATTTGCAAAAAGATGCAAACAAAACTCAAGATGTGTTTGAGCAGCGTCGACAAGAGTTTGTTACAAATACAAAAAAAATGTTTGATATTGTACATGCCGATGCGCTTCAATTAATAAAGGTAAATGAAGATAAGATTTTCTTACAAAAGCAGAGAGAGCCAGGACGACCCGGTCATTTAGCTGGAGTGGACAAAAAATTGACAGAAAAGGAGGAAAAGGCGAGTCTTAGAAATATCCAGGAGCAAAAGCGGCTGCCTACTTATTTGGCATCCTTAACACCCTCTACGTCTTCTCATGAGCCATTACAAGAAACTTCATCTTCTGATTCTGAAGTAACGGACTTATAAGAAGATTTGTCCATTCCAATTGAGAGGAAACAGCTCGATACTATTAAAACTTCTGTGAAGAAAAATTTCGTTACTCCGAAACTAGTGGCGGCATTAGACAGGTGTCAGTTAAGTATGAGAAATTCTGTCTTTATTATTGAAGCAACTATTGAAGCACTTGGCCACAACACTGACGAATTTCCTATGAGCAAGTCCTCCATCCAAAGAATTCGCACAGAAAAGCGAAAACAGCGCGCAGAAGCTATAAAACTTAATTTTCAAAACGATGCACCAGATACTGTAACTGTCCACTGGGATGGAAAACTGTTGCCGGCTTTAGATGTACGCAAATCTAAAGAGGAACGTCTACCAACCGTTATTTCATACGATAATAAAGAACAATGTATTGCTGTGCCAAAATTAGAAAACTCATCGGGAAGCGAACAGGCACAAGCAGTTTGGAATGCTATTGTTGACTGGAATCTTGAAGATAAAGCACAGATCCTCTGTTGTGATACTACTGCTTCTAACACAGGCCGAATTAATGGTGCATGTGTGCTTCTCGAACAGAAATTTAACAGAGAAATGTTCATTTTTGCTTGCCGCCATCACATCTACGAATTGGTACTAAAAGCTGTGTTTGAGGCCAAAATCAGCCAAGTCACTACAAGTCCCGATATCCCTTTATTAATTTTTTTTCGATCAAACTGGAAAAACATCAATGTAGAGAAGATACAAAGCCACAAAGAAACGCTATTACGTCTGAACGGTTCTAAAATTGATGAACTTTTAGAGTTTTACGGAACTGAATTGACCAAAGAAATTGTAAGAGATGACTATCGACAGTTCATAGAGCTCTGCATAATGTTTCTTGGCGGAGATAAAGTTAATGAATTTAAAATTCAGCCTTCAGGCGCCATGCACCAAGCAAGATGGATGGCGAGAGCTATTTATTCATTAAAAATATCGTTGTTTAGCTCTCAATTCAAAATATCAAATAAGGACAAAACAGCTCTATTAGACGTCTGCCTGTTTATCGCAACATCCTATGTCAAGCCTTGGCTGCAATGCACTTTAGCGGTAAAAGCGCCCTACCAAGACTTGTGCTTTTGGAAGGCTGTGAAGGCATACGAAATGGTCGACAAAACTATATCAAAAGCGGCTATACAGAAGTTTTGCCAGCATTTGTGGTATTTAGCAGACGAAGTATCTATCTTGTCTCTATTTGACGATGATATTAACCAATAAAGTAAGGTAAAAATAGTTGCTTATTTGGCCAAAGAAAATCCATCGGTCCACAATAAACGCTACATTCTATCGAAAGAAGAACTTAGTAGGCCTCTTTTCGAAAAAAACATCGATGACTTTGTTTCCATGAACAGCCGATCCTTTTTCAGGCGACTTAAAATTGATGACAGTTTTCTCATGGAGTGTCCTACTTCGTGGCCTGCTAATGCTTCGTTTCAACACGTTAAAATGAAGGTGCAGTCACTGAAAGCAGTTAATGATACGGCTGAAAGAGCTGTTAAGTTGATGCAAGACTTTCATGGTTTAATCACAGTGGACGAGGAACAAAAACAATATTTATTACGTATCGTACAAGAACACAGAAAAGTATATCTTGACTGTAAAAAACAAACCTTAAAAAGAAAATTTAATTAATAATGTCCTTTAAATAATTAATATGTATAATACATAATAAATATGATACAATAATCAAAGTACTATTGTTTTATTTACAAAATAAATATTAAGTTAACATATTCCCCCATGGTTTCCATACAAACTTTTATATTCAAAGTTTGACATCAAGTCGGCACGGGTTATCGCTATCTGATTTCAATAATATTTATTATTTCAGTTATTAAGGTCAAATGGAACAAAATAAGACGGTATGCGTGTCCTCAATCTGTAAAAAAAAAAATTGCCCTCAAAGTCTGGGACACCCTAACATACATACATACACATGTACATACATACATATACACACATGAACATGCATATATATATATATATACACACATACATACACACATGAACATATACGCATACACTAATGCACATACTTTCGCGTACATATATTTAATTAATAATAAAAATAATTAACACTAATAAGTAAAACGATAAAAAAATAATGACTAAAAATTTTGCTCTTATGACGTCTCTATCGCAAATTTGATATATTTTTAAAAACAGTGTTTTTTTTTTGTTAAAACGATCTATGGCGCTAAAATTTTTATCATATGAAGAGCATACTCGATACATGTATTCATTTTTACCCAGATAATATAATGTGTCAATCATTCCCTTTTCGTACCCTTACTACAGTCAACCATATCGAGAATCGAACCCAAGATCTTTTGCATCGTAGGCAAACGCGCTGACCATTATTAGACCACGAGGTGGTACAATGATTACATGAAAAGAAAGAAAGAAAAAAAACATAAATATACTTGAAGTAAATGGGGTGGGGGTAGGACAGGGATGCGTATTAAAATGATAATGTACCCTGAGCAAGCATTTTTACATAATATGACGTTTTATTTATTGGCTACATTCTTTATGAATTTATTTAACTCTTTGTACATTCATATTTGAAAACTGGCGGGGTTGTTGCCAAATAGCAATTGCTTCAATATTCAAATATCGATTGGAGAATTTAAGTTACGACTAACATCTATAAATCTCTCACTGTCTCTTTTAAATCGGGGTCCTGAACTCAATCTCATACATTTTTTTAGAACCCTCAACCTGTGGCTAAAAAATATTTTTGAACCACCGCAATTCAACATATTTATAAATGCAACAAATAAACACAGCATAGTTAACACTTTATATTTTATAAATATATTTAGTTTTTTAGTGCTTACTTCTTGGCATGAACACTTGACAAACTTACTACTATGCTCTATTTTAGGTAAATTTATTGATATTATTCTAACTGTGCTAGAATTCCACTCGTCCATGCGCTTTGTAGCTGCACGATGATTGGCTATCTAGCTTTCATATACCAACTTTAAAATACCTAAATTTTATAAATGGGGTCTAGAATTCCAATCGTCTATGCGCTTAGTAGCAGCAAGACGTCTTGTAATCGTACTCCTTTTTATTATTCATATTTTTTTAGTATCATATATACACTAAATTTATATGTCAATTTTTAAAATGTGTAAATGGGGCTAAATTTCTAACTGTATATGCGCTCTGTAACTGCAAGACGTCCTGTAATTTAGCTCCTATCTGTTATAATTTTTTATTGATCTCAATTGAAAACGAGGAACTAGAATCCCAACCGTCCATGCGCTCTGTAGCTGCAAGACGTACTGGGATATTTATTAATTGTACAGCGCCCTTGAGGTGATTTTCACAAAAATGGCGCTATATAAATTATCCAACTATATATATATATATATATAGCGAATGGACAACGAAAGAACGGCTAAAAGGATCTACGATGCGAATGTTGATGGATGCAGAAAACGAGAAAGGCCGAGAAAGACATGGCACGATCACGTCCACCAAATACTTGAAGATGGACATGTCAAAAGTCGAGATGTCGAGATGACAAGTCGGTAGAACATCATAATCATCATCGTTCATTTCATTTCATATCAACCATGGCGGGAATCGAACCAGAGACCTCTCGCACGGTAGGCAAACGCGCTGACCATTACACCACGAGGTGGTAGAACACACCAAAATATATAAGAATAGTGCAGATGTTACCGATGAAGATGGCCTTTGTAATCGCGGCCCATGTCTTCTTTATGAGTGGACGTGGATGCACGGATCAAATTTTTGCGCTGCGAATTGTGGGGCGTGTTGGAAAAGTAAGGAGTAAACAATAAACTTATACGTGCTGTATCGTCCCTCTATAAGGAGAGTTCAGCGTGTGTAAGAGTTAATGGGGGATTTGCATCATGGTTTGCGATCTCAAAAGGCGTGAAACAGGGATATGTAATGTCACCATGGTTGTTTGATCTATACATGGACAACAAAAGAGATAGAATGTATTGGAGCAAAAATGGATCATTTTTCAGTAAGCTGCTTGTAGTATGCTGATGATGCAGCTCTGTTAGCAAGCAGCAAGGTTGATTTGCAGCAAATAGTCTCTAGAATGTATGATGTATGCCTGGAGAGCGAATTAGCGATGAACGAAAGTAAGTCGAAAGTGATGGTATTTGAAAGAGATAGTGAGGTTACTGACTGCATAATAAATGTAAACAAAGAATGTCTCGAGCAAGTAGAAGAATTTGTGTATCTGGAAAGCATGTTTTCAAGAGATGGAAGAGTAGAAAAAGATGATGAAAGTAGAGTGAATGCGGGCAACAAAATGAACGGAGCACTAAGCACAGTAATTTCTAATAAAAATATGGCAATCGAAGCTAAACTGGCAGTGCACAAAGTTTTAGTCCCAACACTTATGTATGGAAGTGAAACATGGAACTGGCAGAAGAAGGATGAAAGCAGAGTGAACGCGTTTGAAATGCGATCTCTTAGACGAATGTGTGGGAAATCAATGTATGACAGGGTTACGAATTATGAAATCAGGCGAGAGTGTAAATCTGAGTCAAGTATAGTTAATAAGATTAAGAAAGGGTCTCTGAGATGGAATGGACGACGAAAGAATGGTAAAACAAGTATATATGGCGAAAATGAACGGCAACGTGAGACGAGGACGACCAAGGAAGACGTGGCATGATCAGATAAACCAACATCTTAAGTCTGGTCATGTCAAAAGCAGACAGAACCGATGGGCATGTATGACAAGATGTAATGTGGAGGAAGCTAGGAATTTATGCCAGGATAGACGTGTGTGGCGGTCCATTCTCTCTGCCTACCCCTACGGGGAAATGGCGTGATGGTAGTAGTAGTATGTCTTCTTTGAAAAATGCTATGTGAAATTGATTTTTTTTACCAGCACACCGGAAACTAATACAATTAAACCAAAGTATAAGAACGGAAATCTGATTACTCGCACACATTGAAGGGGACAATCAATCACTATTGAAGATATATTTACTTGCGTATTCATAAACCTTAGTCTAGCCATAAACGAAAGAGCAACACGGCACTTTGTAAATGTGATCGTTAGGAAGATGCGTCCCATTAAGTGCTGAAGACAAGGCTTTGTCTGTTTTGTGTGAGTTCTCGGGTATTATTCGTAAGCTTTTGATCCGCTCGTCTAGGTGGGGTGGTACTAGGCCAAACCCAAGCCATTGTTCTTACGGGCGTTGAGGCAAATCGCTTTTAACGATTGCTAGTCATGCCCGGACATTGAAGCACTAATTTAAATAATTGTAGGCAATACTATGATGTTAACTATATTTCAAGTTGTGCACAGTTTGAGCGGTAATGAGGAAGTTCAGTGCTACGGAAAATTGGATATAAATTTATTTTTCTTACATGTGGTAATAATTAGAGCATTTAATTGTGCGGCGAAGATTCTCAAAAATGTACGAGAAAAACATGGTATTAATAAAAATGAACTACTTTGAATGACGTCATAAGTTCTTGTGAACAACCAATCAATCTTTATCTGGAAATTAAATCGGATTGTTCGTGCCAGATTTTAAAATCAGTTGATTACATTATCAGGAGACAGTTAGTATTATTCCTAGGGCATTCAATATACATAGCAACAATATCATCAAATCAATGATTTATGATTTTTGCTATTTCGAATATACCGCGTTATCTTTATTTTCATTATTTTTCTACCTAAGTATGTTAAGTATTAAAATCCCAAAGTTATTAAATAGAACATTTATAAAACAACTGTGTAATATGTATAGATATATTATTTTTATATTATTTCATAATTTTGTAATAGAACACTGTATGTTAATTGTATTTATGTTTATGTTTATAAAAGGCATTTGTGCCGTGTATACACTAATATATAAAAATTAGTATCTAGGAATAATAACTATTATATATATATTTTTGGATTATTTATATAGCGCCATTTTTGTAAAAATCACCTCAAGGGCGTTGTACAGTAAATAAATATCCCAGCACGTCTTGCAGCTACAGAGCGCATGTGCAGTTGGGATTCTAGTTCCTCATCTCCAATTATGATATAAAGGAGCTGGATTACAGCACGTCTTGCAGCTACAGAGCGCATGGACAATTACATATTTACATTCCATTTATTTTTTATTTGACAATGAAGTTTAGAGTTTTAGTGATATTTTAAAAAATGAAATAAAAACAAATATATGAAAATAGAAGTTAGATTACAATAAGTCTTGCAGCTACTAAGCGCATGTACGGTTGGAATTCTACAACTCATTTACTAAATTTAGATATTTGATAAAATTTCCCTATTAAAGCTAGATTACTAATCGTCTTGCAGCTACAAAGTGCATGGACGAGTGAAATGTTAGCAACTTATTAAATTATCAATAAATTTATAAAATGAACATTGAGCAGAATAGTTATTTTTTAAAGTTTTTATTGACAGAAATCTACGATTGGAGGTTCAGGTCTAATCGCTGGTTTCCAGATTAAGAAAGCTGTGACATGTATTCTGCTCACTTGGGAACATCTTGGACATTGGCACTCTCAGAACTGTGTATTTCGTGAGTCAATTCAAAATAACAAACCGTAAAAAAATCATAGCGCTAATAACAGGAAAAGTATTTTTTTTATTTGCCTTTTTTTAAAAGTCTATTAACAAGTAGAATAAGAAAAACACTTAACATTTTTATTGATTTCATACGGGTGAGCAAGAAGATGGATCGCCACACATGACTATCCTGACATACATTCCCAGCTTCTTCCACATTAATATATTTTGTCAGACATGCCTGACGCTAATGAGCTGCTAATTTTCTCGCTCTCGCGGCAGAAATATAAGTAAAATTAGTTTAAAAAAACGCTTTTAGCGAATATACGAGTAGTAATTATTTGATTAAAGTAATGAAATTCCAACAAAAAATCCAATCAATTATCGAAATGTATAAATTAAATAATAGAGCATTATCACTGACAAGCGTATTAAGAATCGGTAATGTTGTATGTAAACACTTCAGAATTTGACCGACATAGTTCTCTGACACCACGTCAAATTTGTCAACCGATCGGCACGCGATGTCAATCTAGTGAAAGGGAAAATGGAAAATGGCAGATGAAAAATGGTCGTAAACACGTCGCAGGGCGCACCCTCCTCCTACACGCGAGGGGAGGGAACTAGATTACTAAATATCACCTGAAAACCTCCCCGAAAAATGAAACTTACTGAAAATACGAATCGTTTTTTTGGTACCTTAATAAATATTCTGTAAATAGTTTTACACGTAAAAAAATCTTTGTTAATTTTTTAATGAGTCCAAACGGGTAAAAAATACAGTTCTTTGCGTAAAATGCAGCAAGAATCATGGACGAGTAATTTTGATTCCTGGCTAATCTCAGGTAAAAATCTCAAAAAAGGAAATTGAGTGGGGAAATGTCAGCCTCGCGGTGTAGTGCTTGACGCGTTTGCCTACCGTACTTGAGGTTCTGGGTTAAATTTCTGGGAAGGCCGATATGAAATATTTGTTTATAAGGTGGTTTAACACCGCAGTACTTAACTGTCCCTGGACTGGCACCTGAAGACGCTTCACGGACTGATCACCTTGCTACAGACACATATAATAAAAAATTAAAAAATCAAATAACTGTACGACGTCACTCCTCATTATGTACACAAGAATTGTTTTATCTTTTAGGAAATGGGGAACGTAAATGTAAATTTATATTTAAAAAAATATTTAGTAGTTATATTGTTTACTTAAATATTTTTTTTATCTGAATAAATGAAACAATAAAAGCGCTCACCCTTCTCCTAAAACTGTTCATAAAGTCGAGTGTCTTTCATTAGTTTCGCATATCCACAATATATTTCATGTTTATTTCCAATCAAACCGCAAAAATAACAAAACATAGAAACTTTAAAAGCTTTCATTGTACCCCTCACTGCAGTGTTGTCAAATTGTGATCAATCAAATACACATTTGCTTTATTCTATTTCCCTGCATGACAGGGATGGAATACAGAGACATACAGACTAATCGCCTTGTCTTCCTAAGGGAGATAATCGAGATATGTTGCATTTATATTACAAGAACAATGCATTATGCACTACGAGATGCGGAGAGTAGCTAGATGACTCGTGTTAAATTAAAATCTAGGTTGTTTAGTTTCATAAATGTTTTTTTTAGCGATCTCGTGCCGATAATATGTTTTGAATGATAAATTTTATCAAATAAAATCATCATTAATAATGAAATAATTGCAAATAAATTAAATATTTAACACGTCAAACAATTAAACCATATTATTAATTAGTTTAAAATCAATCAAAAATATACCTTTAATAACCGTTTAAAATGATAAAAAGGTATTGTATTTTATAAAAAAGGCCGACATAATAGCACAAAGTAAATAATACTTCTTTTAAGTAAAGATCCCAATAAAAAGGATATAAAAACTCTCTACCTTATATTACAAGTCGTACCTTTATTTTTACACACATCACTTCACACAACACGGGGAATTTACGGCGGGAACTTCTAAAATGGCTCAGTACTTCCTCTCGCTCGTTCAGAAGATTTCACTACGTAGTAAATAGTAAAACATCGCGATTCCACTACATCCGGTCGCGAGAACGAGCGTCGGCGTCGGGTCGCAGGGCATCGCGACGCCCGCAGAAAACAGACGCGTCGGGTTTCGAGCGAGTATAGTTTACGACTGACCGGTAAGCTTTCTTTACTCCTTATGGGAGTAGATACTAAAATATAGACAACATTGTATTGCGTTCATTATTGGGTGAAAAAACTATCATTTGAGAAAAAAATAAGGTTTTTAGACGATGAATAATACACAATGAACGCAATAAAATACGTTAAAAAGGTAATGAGATTGAACTGAACATTTAAAACATAAATTTATTTATTAATTCGACGGCTTACGACTTGAGTTAACCTTTTTTAAAAACATAAAAAATTGTAGAAAGATACAAAATGTACATTACTACAAATCTCTCAAAACAGTGGCAAATATAGATGTAACAAAAGAAATTAAAAACTTGTAATTAATGTATAAATAAAATAAAAAAATAATAAAATATAACAATTAATATTTTACGAAAAGTATAAGAGTAAAAGAGACTATGTATCATATTGTGTTCCTTAATCATAGGTAATCAGCGCCTGAGATAAACAAAATACGAGTATCTCCAAAACATCAATATCAATAATATTTTTCATTATAGACAAACTTATTCGCCTAGGTGACCGGATTGCGTCATATCTAACATCATCAAATAGGCAGGAGCTTACAGCATTTAAACCAAACATGTAATTCCTGGAAATATGATTAGAAATACGTTTCACGTTAGTTTCATAGGAGATTTTCTCAAGAATTTAATACGTACAATGCAAAATGAATTGATCCTTTGTTATTCAAATAAAAAAGAGCGGCCTTAGGGCCTAAACGCCTCAAGTTAGCCTTCAAAATTATAAACGTCAGTGGAGTTTACCAAAATTGCGCCATTTTACAATTGAAAATATTTATTATGTGACCCTTAAAAAAATAATCGCTTATAATTTAACACCATCTCATCCGAAAGGATTTTGATTTCAAAAAAGGATCGATTTGATTTACGATAGTATTCGATCAAACAATTAGTTAAGTCGAGCAATGACATGCATACTTTAATCGCTTTTTGACGACAGAAATTGAATAAATACCAACACAAAACATTTAGCGACGTTCAAAAAACCATTTTGAGTTTACCAACCCTTGAAAGAGGGACGAAACGGTGTATTGTGATAAGGATGATCGATATGTCATAACAATTGTCGATAAAGAAATAGGTCATTATCTATTATGTTATCGAACTTTTATTTATTTTGAAGAGGGCGGGTTTAGATAATATTTTGTCAAACGTACCTAGAAGAAAATATTATTAATAAATGAAGATACGTCATTTAAATAAAATTAAAACACTTACGAGCTTAACCTTCGGTCCTTCGGGGGGTCCGGAAGAGAAGTACTTATAAGAAAGTTTCACATACCTGAAAAGAAATAAAACGTATTAATTTATTAATTAATTAATTATGGATAACTTATATAGCGCCATTTTCGTAATAAAATACCTCAAGGGCGCTTTACATGGTGATTCTATTGTTAAGTTAATTTAATGTATGCGTTAGAAAAACTTATTGTACGTAAAGATATAGATTTCTGCAACTAGCAGGCATATTATTATTTTGAATCTTGAAGTAGGGCACACATAAACATATTATTTTGTGTGGTCTTATAATTACAGTGCATATACATATTAACGCAACTATTATGGGGAGCAGGATATCAAAATGACATAAACAGACTACAAAGACAACAAAATAAAATATTAAAGTAAGTGTATGACCTTCCCTATTTAACTGCAACTAGAGAACTTTTTAAACAAACTAAGCAATTAAATATAACTGAACTCTTTCAACTAGAATCATTAAAATTTATCCATAAATTAGCCACTAATGTAATTGTAGACGAAGAACTAAAACTAGTAAAAAAATGTAGTCAACATGGACATAATACGAGAATATCAGACAAATACCATATAAGACAAGGACAATCAAGACTAATGAACCAGGGACTGAAATTATATAATAAACTACCAGACAAAACTAAACAAAAGACTCAGACAAACTTTTCAAAAGACGTAAAAAATATTATCTTGAACAACAGAGTATAAATTAAAAATGTATATATTATTTTATGTAATATGAATGTAATAATCCGTACGGGTTTATAAATAAATTTTCAAATAAAAAAAAAAATTATATTATAGAATTTTCCATAGTCCCTGGACTGGTACTTGAAGCGTAAGACTGATCATCTTACCTTCATGTAATAAAAATGATTTTTTAATACTTTTTTTTTACAAGATACGCTGCGATTGGTGTACCAATGCAGTGCCCTATGCACCATTAGGCGCAGAAAGGAAACGATGATTATTATTATTACAATATAATATGATTATTTAAAATTAGTTTTGTAAATCATATTTGTATAATTCAGATCAGTCAGAATCTGAGGATGCGAAATCGCGAGCGCTGTTTTACCGGTAATTAATCTACAAAACTAAGTATTATAAATTTAATGAAACGACGAATTAATGAAAGTATTTAAAACAGTGTCTCATCATGTTTCGTTTACGTCAATTTTAAGAAGGCTATTGAGGTTTTGTGAAATATACCGCTCAATTGAAAATGTCAGACAAAAATGTTTTGAATACAATATTGATACAGTGATTGATAAATTATTCATTTGTCCAACGATTGTGTAAGCATCAATAAATTTACTTAAATCAAAACACGCTTAGACATTACTTATCTACGATAAAGATTAAGAGGAAGCTTTTGATTTCATATGAATTAAAATTGTTATTTTATAATCATAATATTTAGGATTATATACATTATTACAAAAAACACTCAGGAGTATTTTGTAATCCCATGTTAAGGCACTCGGAATACAAAAATTTTCGTCCAAAATACAAAGAATTTTGTTAATGACTTTTTATCAACAATATTTTAAGTTTGTCCGAATTTTTGTAGACAAGGACTGGATTTAACTCCCTTGGGAGCAGTTGGGCAGAGCTGAAATATGGGCAGAACGATGAATGTAACACAGTGTGTAAAGTGGCCTTGACAGGTCATAAGCCCAGTAGATGCCTAGACTTCTATATTACCTTCTTTTTTAAATGTTCTTCATCTCTGTTGTAATATGTTAATGACTTTTAAAATTGAAATTTTCTACTTGTGACTATTTCTTTTTGAAAAATATATTATATACATAAATAACTTCGCGATTTTCCATGTTGAAATATTTACAAAAATGTTTATAATTAAATTATTTATTGTTTTTCAAGGCACTGTTCCTGTGTTAAAAAATACACAGATTCAATCTGCATCTGATAATTTAAAAAAAATAATTTCAACCATTTTTATTGTTCATTTTATCTAAATTCGTATTTCACCAATGTTTTCATGTGTATATAAGATGTGTTTTATGTGAATGAATAAATTTTTACAATGATTTACTTCCAATTTTAATAATTTATATTGTTTTTTTTTTTAATATGTATTCATTAGTGTTTACACGTAATCGATGAAAAATAAGTATTGTCTTTTTTTCATATTTATTAATATTTCTGAACATTATATATTATTTTTTATTATTACAATTATAATTATTATTTTAGATAACTTATGTAGCGCCACTTTCGTAATATAATACCTCAAGGGCGCTTTATGATTTTATGATTTTATAATGAGATAAATTTGATTGAAGCTTTAAAATTTGTAATTTAATTAAATGGGTCCAATGGCCTGTTGTGGTGCAAAAATAAATAATAATAATAATAAAACAATTAATTTAACTTATATAGCGCCATTTTCGTAATAAAATACCTCAAGGGCGCTTTACATAGTGATTTTATTGTTAAATTAATTTAATTGAAGCTTTTAAATTTGTAATTTAATTAAAATAATTTACTTTGTTGTCACATGCTACGGATTCATTCAAATGATTTAGAGAACAAGTGGGTTTTAAGTTTTTTCCTAAATATCACTTCACTCTTACAGCGTCGCACCTCTGATGGGAGAGCATTCCATGCCGTAGGGCCAGCGACCGCAGCACATGACGCGTTCACTGAATTTAGTGCGCTGTTTGCGTAGAGTTGTAATAACTTTTTCTCTCGCCGTAGACGTAGCTGATCTAAGCGTAAGACGCCTGTCAGCTAGTTCATCTGGAATGCATAGTTCCCTTAGATATTCCGGAGCAGAGTTTGAGAGAGGGAGAGGAATTGTTTGTAAACGAAATAAATTAATAAAATAATTCATTTTACAAATAGTAAAAATTAATAAAATCATAAATAAATTCTTATTATAATTTCTATAAATAGTGTATTATACTGTGTCTTATGTTTCTAATAATATGTTTTCATACTATTTTGGATTTTATTAACTGATATTGTATATTGTCACAAAATTATTTTCATTTTATGTACCGTCCTAAACGAGTTTTTTTTTTATAACTCCTGTGCCCCGATTACAATGGGAAGTTAACAGAATTATCTTCGACTGTCTATAAAGAAAAACCGATATTTGTGTTCGAAAATGAGTATATTTGAATGAATATTTATAGTATCTTCGTCGGTAACCTAAAGGTGAACACTGAACACGTTTAGAAGAAAAAAATGTATGCATATTCTGCTTTTCATATATAAAACTTAATTTTACTTTGTAGATAAAATTGAAGATAAATATCAACTTCCCATTGTAATCGGGTACGGGTGTAATACCTTAAATGCGATTATGAACGGCTATCTTCATTGGTATATACTGAGACGGTTTAAACTAATGTCGATATTTATGTACGAAAGCGTGTATATTTGTATGAAAATTCAAAGTGTATTCGTCGGTAACTAATAATTGAACATGTTTAGAAAAAAAAATTGTAAACATTTTCTATTTTTCTTACAGAAAACCATATTTTACTTTGTAGATATAATTGAAGATAAATTTTGACTTTCCATCATAATCGAGGCCCTGGAAGTATAATATGTATCTTGTTCACGTATTATGTTTGATTAAAAAAAAACGTAAAAACAATAATACGTTAAAAAAATATGCTATAAAAACTGAATTTATGCACTTAAAAAATAAAAAAAAAACGACATAAACAAAATACGAAAGGAAATTGATGAAATCATAAAATTGAAGAGTGACAAAGAAAAAATATGTTTTTGACATATTTTATCTAGCTAGTCATTGAAAATGTGACAGAGCTATTTTGAATTAAATTACGTGAAACAAATGTATTGCATATCTCAGGATGTCAGTCAAGGCCTTTCTTTTGAAAAATACGAAAAAAACCTTGTAAAAAGTATGCAACAATATTCATCATTCAAAGTAGATATTATTCCATTTGATTCTAAACACGTAACTCGAAGGCATTGTAAAAATTTGTGTTTTTTCAAATTTACGTTTATCTTCGTAGTAAACCATTAGTCAAAAAATTTCAAACACCTTGGCGCCGAAATGAAAACAAATCCCACAAAAACATTTAAATAATTTATGCAGAAGACCGAATCGTACTAGGTATACAAATATGTGCGTCGCCAACAAAGGCCGAGTTTATTGTTTGAGATTTACATAAAACAATAATAAAATTGTGTCAGGATTGAGTGGGTTTAGGCAGTTTGACAACCGTGAGACAGGAGAGGTTGTAATTGTTAAATTTGACAGTTATTTGACAATAATTGACGTAATTGTGTGACATCTTCTTCACATGACTCGATCAAGTTGTTAAGTAATAAATCAGTCATCAAGTAATAAAATATCGGAATAATAATAAATAATCATCGAAGCATTTCATCAATAAGGAAGTTCTGTGATTTTTTATATTTTATTTTTATTTTTTAATATACTATCAAATTAACCCACAGCAAAAATGTTTCATTTTATGTGTCGTATTATCAGCGAAATATTTTTTTAAACTTTTTGCAATTTTGAAACTACCCCGCCAGAGACGTCACAAGTTATCTTCTGCCAGATCTGCTGATGGGTGAATTCAGTCACTTTACCCGTACCACGAGTAAGACGACGAATATTCTAAGTGAATGGTTTATTTAAAAAAATTATACGATATTCCCAAAAGATATTTCAACAAGAAAATACCTTTCAGTGGATAAATGAATTATTTACATATTACAACAGACATTAAGAACTTTTTAGAGAAGGGCATATAGAAGTCTAGGCGTCAGGACAGACAGGGCTTATGACCTGTCATAAGCAGCTGGTTTAAGTGTAAATATCTACATTCCTTCGGCACCTCTATCTGTTGACGTTTGGGAAGTTAAAGAACTGAAACCTTTATTGTTGCGGGTGAGATTAACTTGATTGAATTGTTTCACCTACATACTAGGCAACGCCTGAAAATATTTTTTAATTGTTATACTTCTTGGACCAGAATGGTTCATTAACAATGTTTTGAGTTTATCCAATTTTTTGTAGGCAGAATAGTGAATGTTACACAGTGTGTAAAGACTGTAAAATGGCCACCTAAATCGGCCAACGACATGTCATAAGCCCTGTAAATGTCCAGACTTTCAAAAGGTTTTTTCTAAAATGTTCTCCATGGTTGCTGTTATTTTTAAATCTTAATAACTCCCTGGGTGGTAAAATCTAGATTTTGTCTACAAACATTTGGACGAACTCAAAATATTGAAATTATTTATACTTTCGAATTAAAAAATCGTGGTAACTGTTATAATTTAGACAGAGATATTTAAACTGTTTAGTATCGTCAACTTCAGGGTCTCCCCTAACTTAAAAAAATAATTTAGAAATCCTAAATAATTTATTTTTTTACCAAAGATGAGTGATGGAAATTTTAGGCAGATGGGCGCCACCTGTGTTGCGTGATTTTAATGTTTTTAACACCACATTTTATGTATTGCATGATGTTTGCAAAACCAGATTATAAAACGGGTTGGCATTAAGATTATAATTTAGTCCTACGCGTATTTTTTGCGTGTCAGAATCACAGTGGTCGAATTTGCATACCAAATCCATCTAAATGCGTTTAGCGTTCGCCATAAACTAACAACTGTCAGTCGCCATTTTGGACGGAGAATTGACTGCGGAGTCACCGACATTCTTATTATCCAATAGGAAATCACCCTTAAAACGGCATAATACTATTGAATTTTGATGATATTCATTTGGCAAGAATGCGTGAGAATAAAACTAATAATATCAATGAAGAATGTTATCAAATCATACTTTTTTAACATTATTTTTATTACATTTATAAATCATAAATATTATGCAAATAAATTACATTCGCAGGCGTTACTAAAACATAAAAAAACACATATTCAGTACGACTAAGAAACAAAGCAAGTTAACATCTTTACAACTTAATACATGCAAACTTTATATTAACAAAAAAAAAATATTCTTCAAACAAAATGAATAAATAAAAACGCTTTCAAAAATGCTGAATCTAGGACTAAGGGAGATAAGGTCGTTAACATTACATGCTACACAGACGATGCAATTATAGTGGCAGAATTTTAACATACGCGTAAATTAAATTACCAGTCCCTAACTCCCCAGTTCCTATATTGATTTAAATCTAAAAACATATCCGAAAAACATAAGCCCTGTAAGTGCCTAGACTTCCATATTCCTACTCAAAAATGTTTTTTTCTCTGTTGCAATAAATTTCAATTAAGTACTTCCGCTTATTATTTGACCAATTAGTACCTTTCTTTTGCAAAGAAATATTTTTTGTAAATTTTGCTCTATCTTCCTGTATCAGCTTTCGTCTGCTTATTCGGGGCGTATAAACATCTTCATAATCGAACCCTGTTACGCTAGGGTCGGCTAATATTCGAACCACGAATCGAAAATTCCGTAAGTCGTTAAAAATACTTGCGGGTAGGTGCTGACCCTTTTTACTACTGCCCACGCACGTGTCGATTCCAACCGAACTCTTAGTGAGATAAGATGTCTATTTTCGGAGACAAAATTTAAATGAATCATGTTTATGAATTCTCTCAAAATGTAACATTCCAATTTCTTTCTTTGAGATTATGATATTTTGTATTTTCAAATCATCGTTGCGTTGGCAATATCAATCTGTGATCAAAACTTGTTTTTTTGTTAATTATTTTACATTAGGATTACACAATATTGTGTTATAACAAAACATACTTAAATACTTTTTTAAAATATAATTACGTAATTTCCATATAGTTGTGAAAAAAAAAAAAAAAAAAACATCATTAAAAGATACATTGTTTGAATAATCATCATCGTCATTCCCTTTCCGCACCTAATGGTGCATAGGGCACTGCATTGGTACACCAATCGCAGCGTATCTTGATCATTTTTGTTACATGAAGGTAAGATGATCAAACTTACGCTTCAGGTGCCAGTCCTGGGACTATGAAATATTCTAGAGTAAAAACACCCTTTTAAATAATATTTCATATCAACCATGTCGGGAATCGAACCCGAGACCTCTTGCATGGTAGGCAAATGCACTGACCATACACTACGACAAATAATACTATTCATTAAAAAAAATAATGTTCAACAGATATTGCCGGTATAACATTATGGGTAACTAATAAAAAGCCAGTTTTATAATATAAACTCTCAAGGGCGCTTTACAAATATGTACATGGATATTGATTTTTAATTTTTATTAGGGATGACTTATGTAGCGCATCCGAGATCCTAATTGACCGAGGCCCGAAAGGCCCGAGTCCCGTAGGGCTAATTTCATAAGGCCAAGAAGACAGATTAGCATGTTACAGTCACCAACAGCAAACTGTTATTATTTTAAATAACAGAATTTTCACAACCTTTGAAATTTGAATCGCTCAATAACCCAACTTGCCTAAATATTTAATACATTTGTTTGATTTGTATGGTTTTGGTAGAATTATTTTGAGTGACAGTTTATTTTTTATTACCTACATTTAGATTAATCTGAACAACAACAAATAAATTGTGAGGCTTAATGGGGCGATATTTAAGGTGCCTGAGATCCTAAACAATCGAGGCCCGATAAGCCGGTCAATTGTGGCCTATATAGCCGGTAAATCTAGGCCTACAAGGCCGATAATGTGAGACCCGATGGGCCGAATTTTCTCGTTTCTTTAAATCCTCCTCCTGTAAAATCGCGTTTTGTAAGATACGATATTATACGTAGAAGTTTCGAGATATTGGTGGCGCGTCGACGATAAATTGAATTAAATGAGTTTTTTCACCAAAACTAACTATGGACCACCAAAATGCTACCAGATAAAACAATAACAATGTAATCTACTTCACAAAATAACGTCTAAGCAATATTGTTATTTGCTGCGTAATTCCAATAAGATACGATTGGACGTCGGACCGTAATAAGGGAATGTCCAATCGCCTTGTTATGATGATATCTGTTATTATGAGTGAGTAGGAATTCTTATCACAGGGGGAAGGATCTAATCTCCAATGAGTCATACTACCGGAGGGATATCCGAACTGGGCGAAACAATTATCCCAAACTTCTATAAAGATGTCCCACTATTCTAATACCCATTATATTCATGCGGTGTCACAAAACTGATGTGACATCATTTTATTATTTATTTATTGCTTACAAAAATCTGGGCTGGTATTCCAAACGCTCTTGTGGCCGTATTATCTCGTGTATTTACATACAAAATACACGAAAAAAAAACGTTTTCTCGTGCCACGAGAGTGGTTCAGGATAGTACCCAGAACCAGTCTCCCTGACAATGCTTTTCTATTGCTCGATTTGAGTACATACTCGTATACAGATTAAATGAACACAATCGAACAACAACAACAAACCATCACGCCATTCCCCCGTAAGGGTAGGCAGAGATGATAGAACGCCACATCACTCTATCTTTGCATACATATCTCGCTTCCTCTACATTGATACATCTTCTCATGCACGCGCGCCAATTATTCAGACTTTTGACAGGTCCATCTTCAAGAATATGTTGAATTTGGTCATGCCATGTCTTTCTCGGTCTTCCTCTGTTTCTGCATCCATCAACATTCGCATTGTAAATATTCTTAGCCGTTCTTTATTTATTTATTTTTGAGCCACAACAGGCCAGGAGGTCCAATTACAGTGGTGAATTACATCACAGAACACCCAGGCTTAAGAAAAATCACATTTTAATTTTTGTGTTCTCACCGGGAATCAAACCCGGAACCTTTCGTGTGTGAGTCAAGCGTCTTGACCACTACACCACGGAGGCCGCCAATTAAAGGTAAGTTTACAGTCCATGATATCTCCTAGGTCCTTAATAGACTTGATTACATCTAAAACATTTAAGTTTGTAAGTGAAGACTCTTGATGGAAGTTCATTGTAATTTATTATATAAATAAAACACGAGTGATACTTTAATCCACAAATTTAGAATATCCAGTGACCGGTTTCATCGCTTTCGCGACATCTTCGAGACTGGTCTCAAAGATGTCGAAGATGTGAATAAATTGATTACATCTAAATTAATATTTTCAATTTTGTAATAAAAAAGATATGTTTTTTCATTCTATAAAAAGAAAATATTTTATTTAATTTTGATAAATAGGTATTAAAACATTGTTTTCCTGTGACTGTCTTCTAGATGCCTCCTCGATACTGCTTGAAAAAGACAACAGCATGTCAGATCCTTTGTAAGAATAGACAAAATCAACGATTTGTTATCCCATTTTCCGCACCTCAAAACTGAACGGATTTTGTTATTTTTTTGACGTGATTGTAAAGAAATATTACGTTTTCACTTAAAAGTTTTGTAACGCTTTGGACTGGGAGCATGGAGAATTTAAGAGAAGTCGTTAAGGAGGCCCTTCATAATCCTCGTCACAAAGTGTCCCACCAACGAGCTCAGTCTTTCATAAGTTACTCCATAAAAATATATTTCAATTGACAACACTCACAGATTTTCCACGGGTGAATAAAAAATGTCCGAATGGTATATTAAAAAGTTTATTACAAGATAAAAATATATATGGATAACTAAAATCTGAAGTTCAATTTTTAAATCTACAATAAACGCTCAGTTTGTACTTTTACAACAACGGTAATTTTAACAAAAATACAATATTTTTAGTGTTTCAGTCATCTGCTTGAGAACATCGATAATGAATTCCATTCAATGGTCATCATCTTCATAATTTTTTTCTCATTGATTATTCGAACTGCCGAAGATTCCTTACGAAATGGGTATTTTCTTATTTGCAACTACCTCTCATTTTATACTTCAATAAATGTAAAATAAGTTTTTATGACGGGATAATCCCCAATAAAATATAAATATGTAGTGAATTCCTCATCCGAAAGCTTGAATATTATATCTTATTTTCAAGATGCACAGAAAAAATAGATTCCAAACTTATTCAAGTATGAACATGACATTATAATTAAGGTTATGAAGGTGGGGCCCAATCAAAATTTAATCAGATTAGTACCTCGTTCAGTTCTACATTAATTAAATCAATTATGGGGTTTTAACTTACGATTCGACCCCGATCCTTCTGGTTTAAGGTGACATCTTGTTTTCTGTGTAAGTCACCATATCGTGCTCAAATCGAATATGCTTCCTTGTCAACGACATTGTGACACGAGAGAGACACGAGTCTTTATGAACAGTTTCGGAGAAGGGGTGGGTACGATTGTATCAAACAATTTGGAGAAAGGGCAGGTTTCTTTTTTTTAGGTATCATTGTGCAAGTTTCATATAATTTATAAGGAGTAAGGACCCAGACTTTTGAGACACCGTTTATTATTAAACAGTTAGTAGAGAAAGGGACAGTCACGATTTAGGCATGAATCAAATGTACGATCCAGAAATAAGTAGTAAGGGACGATGGACATTTTGGGAGCCGTTAACTATGTAATTTATACACTTTATAATAATTATTTTAATTTATCACGTCAATTAAGTAAACTCGAATCGAACATTAATAATTATTTTATCCGTTTCTTTCAAACGCTGTTTTAACAGTGATCACAGTGTTGAATTAGATGGAGAAGATCTTGAGAATGTTGAAAGCATAAAATATCAAGGAGTTTGGATTGACTCTAAATTATCTTTTTCAAAAAATGCAGACTATACGAGTAAGAAAATCGCAAAGAAGGTATCCCTGTTAGGAAGGATAAGGAATAAATTAGACATTAAAACCTCTCTGCTGATATTTAAAAGTATTGTCGTTCCCCACATTGATTATTGCTCCAGTATTTTATATTTAAGTAATGAAGGAGGTCTAAAGAGACTCCAAATAATACAAAACAAAGCGATGAGGATAATATTAAGATGTGGGAGACGAACAAAAGTTAAGAAAATGATTCAACTTCTAGATATCACGACAATTGATCAAAGAATCAAATTCAATGTTGCCAATGAAATAAACAAAATTATTAAAGGAATAGTTCCGAGATATTTTCAAAATAAACTAAAAAATAATGAGTTCTTTCATAACTATGCAACAAGAGGATCTAAAAATATAAGACTGGAAAAGAAATCAAAAGCAATGTCCCAGAACTGCCTTATTTACAAGGGAATACAACTATTTGAGGAAATGCCAGAAAGCATAAAAAATGAAATTAATGTAAATATATTTAAAATTAAATGCAAAAAGTATATATGTGAAAAATATTAGGTAGTATATAGTGTAAATAGTGAATATAATTAATGAAAATGTACATATGAAACCGTTAATATTATAAATTAGGACATTAAGTGTATAATAGTGATAAATAATGTTAGAATAAGTATACATGTTAATATTGTGTTGTAAATATATATAAAGACTATGTTACATAGAACTAAATAAAATAAATAAATTTAAAAATTTAAAAAAACTTAAGCAATATCTTCTAACAAGCCAAAAATAGACCGGAGTTGACCGGCCAAGACGTGAACTACTGATTATTATAGCTAATGAGGAACTTCAGCCCTACGTGAAATTGGATACAAAAAATGTTTTCTTGCGCGCGGTAAAAATTAGAGCATTAAATTGTACTGTAAAATTTCTTAAAAATGTACGAAAAAAAATAATATTTTAATAAAAACGCACTACTTTGAATGACGTCACTGGTTCATATGAACCATACAATGATATGAGAGCTTTGAAGGATATTCGGTTTGGTCACCGTAAATGAACCAGACGAAAGAACTGTCATAGAACGACCTCTGACGTCACACGCGGAGTTATTTCAGAAATACAAAACTTGAAAAAATCATAGCGCTGATAATACGATATATAAAAAAAAATGGCTAAGTTTAATATTCTATTAACAAATAAAAAAAGACACTGAACCTTCTCATTGTTGGAAAAGGGCGTAAAAGGAAGAAAAATAATTTTATGTCTCCTTTCCCGGTAATGTGAAGCTAGTTTACATTTTTTTATATTTAATTTTTTTATTCAAAATGTATTTATGTAAAATTTATTGAGACACAAATCCCAATTCCATGTAACCAAAGTCCTGTGTTGGGTTGGGACGAATATATTATGTTTACTTTAAGGACAAACATATCACCCTTTATGTTATGATCATCATTCCCTTTCCGCACCCAATGGTGCATAGGGCACTGTATTGGTACACCAATCGCAGCGTATTTTGTTTTTTTTTTGTTGCATGAAGGTAAGATGATCAGTCTTACGCTTCAAGTGTCAGTCCAGGGTACGTATTCCGATGGGAAGTTATAATTTATCCCCAATTATATCTACAAAGTAAAATTAAGTTTTCACTATGAAAAATAGAATTTGTATAACCGACGAAGATACTTTGAATTTTCATACAAATACGCGCACTTTCATACATAAATATCGATTTAAGTTTTACCGTCTCAGTAAATACCGATGAAGATAGCTGTTCATAATTGCGGCCGAGGGACTATAATAATAATAATTATTATTATGGGTAACTTATATAGCGCCATTTTCGTAATATAATACCTCAAGGGCGCTTTACAAAGTGATTATATAAAGATAAAAATTTAATTTTAACTTTTCAATTTAAGAAAAATAATGTACTTTGTCACCACATGCTAAGAATTTATTCAAATGATTTAGAGAACAAGTGGGTTTTAAATTTCTTCCGAAACATCACTTCACTCTCACAGTTTCGGACCTCTGCTGGGAGAGCATTCCATGCCGTAGGGCCTGCGACCGCAAATGCGCGTACGCCAAATTTAGTGCGCTGTTTGCGTAGAGGTATAATAACTTTTCCTTTCGACGTTTATGTAGCTGATCTAAGCGTAAGACGTCTGTCAGCTATTTCATCTGGAATGTAGAGTTCTCTTAGATATTATTTATTTTAGATGTTCCCTTATTTATTATTATTCTATTGGAGCAGAGTTGTGCAGTAACTTATACATAAGCCAACAGAGCTCATATTCCACCCTCTGTGGTAAACGTAGCCAGTGTAATTCCCGAAGTAGTGGAGTAATATGACTGAACTTAGAGATTCCAAAAATAAGTCTCGCTGCAGCATTCAATACAGATTGTAAGCGAGTCATTTTATTCATTGGTAGACCTGCGTAGATACCATTGCAATAATCGACTCTAGACACTACAAACGCATTTATTAATTGACGGGCGGCATCAACTGGCAAATTTTTGCGTATGCATTTAATCTGTCTCAGCTGGTAAAAGCATGAACTTATCGTTTTACTAATTTGAGCGTTAAGAGAAAGGTCAGAATTAAGGAAGACTCCCAGTAGTTTAACGGTGGGTAAAGCGGTACTCCTTACATCGGGTAGTGCCGTATCCTGAATCAAATTCTGTCGTCTGGCTGAAGCCATCCACAGTTGTTCCTTTTTAGATGTGTTAAGTGTTAGTCTATTTTCAGCCATCCAGTTTCCTATTTTCTCAATGCATCCAGTAATCAAATTAACAAGCACATTTCTTTCGCGTATGAAATATTCTAGTGTAAAAACACCGTTTTAAATAAATATTTTATGTGAATCATGCCGGGAATCAAACCTAAGACCTCTTGCACGGTAGGCAAACAAACGCACTGACCATTACGCTACGAGCTGACCAAAAAAACTTGAATAATTACGATACAAATTATTAATGACACGAGTGGAAATTACAAAGCATTTTTTTGTATACGTTTATTATTTTTGCTGAAGAATGTTCTTTATACATCATTCCCCAAGCGCTGAATTCGGGGGAAAATTATTGTTTAGTAACCTATATAATAAAATAACACGAATGTGACATATTCCCAATAGAACAGGTGTGGTCTTCATCGCTACGCATCATGACTCGGCAATTCATTATTTGACGTGGGTGACCGAAGTTTTCATACAGCGAATAGTGCAAGTCATCCATAAAACAACCAATAATTTTTTCAATATTCATCAGTCACGTTCTGAAATTTAATATTGACTTTAGAAAAAAATATTTACGAAACGTTTTTTGTTGTCCTAAATAAATGCGTATAAAGCACAATCAATTAGTAAAAAAAATTATACTTGAATATTAACATAATCAAATGATTTTTTTTATTTTTATTTATATCCCTACAGAGATGAGGTAGATTTTTTTTCAAATTCAGGATTATGGATATTCGAGCGTTTACAGGGCTTATGACCTGTCATTGGCTGGGTTAAGTGGCCACTTTAAGTACTACAACATTCCCCATTCCGCTTATTAGCGAATATCCACACAGATAACATTTTTGATTTTTGTATATATCTTACTAAACGAGAAACCATTATAAAAAATATATACCTACTCCCCCTTGGGAGAAATCCAGATTTGTGTACAAATACACGTACCAAAATAATGTTGTATAATCAATTGATTTGTTAATGAACATATTATCTTGGCAGAATCTCTACTTCGATTACCAACACATCATTTCCTCGTAGGGGTAGGCAAAGAGGATAGGCCGCCACGTCTATCCTGACCTAGCTTCTTACACATTTTGTCGTACTGCTTTTGACATGAGATGATGACAAGATTTTGGTTTATCTGATCATTCCACGACTTCCTTTCATCCTCGCCATGTACATCTGTTTAACTATACTTTCATCATCCATTTGTATTCTTGTTTAATCGTATCAATTGAACGTAGTTATGCAGAAAGCAGCCAGTCCACAATTTTAAAAAAAATTGATATATTAATGTTATCGGGTGCAGTAAGGTCAATTATATGTTCTGCTAAAAACAGCAAGACCCTTTTCATACAAAAAACTGTATTAATCACGTTCTGAAACGGTGTTGATCACAAAAACGGTATTTCTCAATTTGCAGAAAACACTCACTGCGATAGAAAAATTTTAAGTTCCTTTAAAAATCACTAAACCTAGTCAAATATATAACTAGATTATTGTTTGTAATATATAAAAAACTAATGTATTCATTATTTATAATTTGTTAAAGTCAAATACATTCAAACTGCTGTGTAAATTTGATCATTCACTCTTTTCACAAAGGTGCTATTATTTCAGTATCACTTTTTTATGACTGGCTGCTTTCTGTATGTCTACATTCAATTACACATGTCTAAAATTTGCACTGTCGCCTAATTCAAACATTCTTAACCCTGTCATACATCTATTGAAAGAATCTCAGCTGGGACAAATGTAAAATCTAAAGATGAACATGAAAAATCTGCATTGTTTGTGATTTCGAGATACTCCAAATATTATTGACGAAAACATCAAGTCTAGAAGTACTAATAACAAAACAAATATATTATGAGTATACTAATAATTGAAGCATGAGTAATAAATAAATATTTATGAAAAACCAAATAAGCGTTTTCGCATGAGAGTAATAAATAATTAGGAAGAATTTTACGTACAACAAAACGGTTTAAGATATTTGTTTCTTCATAAAAACCATGAATGGAAAAATACGGATGTTTAAACATAGGTAGAATGGTGAATGTAATGTTAGTAATGAGATCATTTTAACTAAAAATATCTAAACCATACGCTTAAAAATAAAAATCGTAAAAGTATTTTTACCAGGAGCGCAGCGAAACGAAGAGACCCAACCTTAAGGAAATGCATTATGAAAACAAACACGAGAATGAAAAAAAAAACACAGTAGAAGCTTGCATGGAAATTTATGCCATACCCAAAACACGCGATGCAAACAATATGGGAGTACCTTCCATTATGAAGGCGGATGGATTTATGAGTTTTCTGATATAATAACGAGCACAGTCGAGGAAAAATCATCAGTTAAGAATTATACAATATTAAACGTTCAGAAATATGTAAGGTCTGGATTCGGTTAAATTCGGCACACAAGCAATGCATCATAATTTTGTGTAAAAGCATGTTCGATGATTTAGTAAGAGAAATACTGAAAATAAAAGATTAATAACATGTGCCTTGACGTTCGTTACAAGTAAAAATGTAAAATATATTAAAATAATAATAGTTTTACGTCAAAATTCGAATGTTAATGTAATTGCCTTTTATTTCTTTGCGTTAAATATAATATAAAAAAATAAGAAAAAACGTGTTGGTTTTTTACAGTTTTAGAGAATTTTAACAATGTAATACTAATAAATTATTATTTATTCGTATTTTTTCTTAGAGTAAAATTGTACACAATACATGCATTGTTCGACGTAACACAAAAATATGTAGACATAAAAATAAAAATTATAAACAGTTGGTTAGACGGCCAACTGTGAAACTGACGTCACGGGTTCGATTCTCGCCAGTTGCAAGAAAAAAAATCCAAGAAAGATTTTTTTCTCAATTGGTCTGGGTGTTGTGGTGTATTTTTCATTACCTCCTTCCATATCCCCTCTATCCCACCTGCTGACAAGCCTCAAAATAGAGACTTAGCGGGTTATTCCTTAAAAAAAAAACTGTTACATTGAATACCGTTAAATACGTTTTAATATCGACGTGTATTATTATTATTATGGATAACTTATACAGCGCCATTTTCGTAATAAAATACCTCAAGGACGCTTTACATAGTGAAATATCACATACTATGAATACCGATAAAATTATATGAAATGAATTGATTTTAAAAATTATTATGGATATTGTGGAAAAATGTTTTCATACATAACATTAAAAAAAAATATTTAAAATATTTATCTACAAAATTCGACATCTTTGATCTTGGTAATTGTGACCTCAAGATTTGTGACGATGTTCTACATATTTAAATTAAAATGGTCACAAATAAAGTTCAAAATATATCCGAATCGTGACGGATTAGGAGCGTGTCTAATGCAATGGTCTGTTTTCGCGGGAATTCAAAATTACATTACAATTTTTTTTAACGCTAATATACAGTATTTTATGGACCTTTATTAATTTGAAATTGTAAAAAATAAAAACGTGATATCTTATGTTCATAATAATGTAAATTGCGTAAATAAAATAAAATTATCAAAATAAACATTATAAAACATATAAAATAAAATGATCTGATTTTTGATTCGACTCGATCGATCGATCCTAAGTTAAAAACGGTCACCAAAAAATGTTTTGTTCCCACAGGTATTAGGAGCGCAGAGCGCAAAGGAAGTGATTTATACCAAATTTTAAATGCCAATTTACATGGCGCTTCGTCCTTATCGCAGGTTAGAATGTTAGAGACTACCCACCCCTGCAGATTTATGTCGGCCCGGTTGCCTAGACAACGCCGGCATAATGCGATTCATATCTCTCGCTTTAATGAATATTGATATCCATTTTTCTTAGACAAGATAATCGTGTCTACCTTCCGGAGATTATGCGCTCCTGATACAAGCTAATATAAAAGTCTAATATAGTGGGCGCATTTTTTCAATATAAAAACAGTTAAAATATCAAATAATTTAATTATAATAAAGAAGCTGACTGGTTTCGGACGCAAAAATGGTTAAATTTTAGTTAAAGTAATTGGATTTTTAATTACTTGTTAAAATATTTATGTAAGGGGCTAATAAAGCCATCGTCACTCTGAAATTTAAGGCCCGATCAGATGAGACATCTTTATTTATTACCCAGGGGTCATTTCCGGTATCAACCGGATGTGGGAGTTGCAGGGACCGGAAGTATAGCAGAAGCGAAAGTAGATTAGTCTGAGATGAAAGTCTTTAGAGTAAATATGAAAGCATTAAAATTATGAATTGATAACAAATCATAATGTAAAACTATTTTAAGTATGTCTAAATGTTTGTAGACAAGGTAGGATTTCACCTACAAAGAAGGTATTGATATTGAAATTTATTGATTCCCGGAATTATCTAGTACGTAAGATAATTCGTTCAGATGAATCTCACCGAAATCAATGAAGGTTTCAACGCTTTAAATTCATAAAAGTCAACAGAGAAGAGTTGGGAAATTAGGATATTTAAACATAGGCAGAATGGTGAATGTTACACAGTGTATGAAGTGGACACTATAAACAGCAAACAACAGGCAAATGTAAAGGCCCAGTAAATGCCTGAACTTCTATTTCCCTTCTCAAAAATGTATTCCCCGTCTGTCGCAATATAATTCTGATATGTAACAACTTAAATTACACTTATTAAGTAATATAAAAAAAAATATATTTAATAATATAACTGTTTCTTATGTGCCTCTGTGTTGTAATATAAAACAAATTATGTGTTTTTAAATTAAAAAGCTGTTTATGCCTTATTCGTATTTTTTTGTTGGTTTATACCACGTTTATACAATAATCACACCTAAACTTTCCATTAAAATTTATCGTTTCACTATCCGCACCTAATAATGCATAGGATCAGGATTGGTACACCGACTTTAGCATATTTCGATAATACTTGTAAGATAAAGGTAAGACGATCAGTATTATGCTTTAGCTGCCAATCCTGGGACAATGAAAATTTCTATTGCAATACACATTTTTTTAAATGAAAATTTTCATACACAAATAAACATGTCATTTATCGCATAATCGAGAATCAAACCCGAGAGCTCTTGCATGGTATACAATTGCGCTGACTATTAGACCGCGAGGCTATGTACCGAGTTGTGGTCTAGTAGTAGTATTGTGGACTCACGAACCAAAGGTCAGAGGTTCAAATCCCATTCTACCAGAATTCGATTTTAATTTTTCCAGCACAAGGTATTTACGACTTTTAGGAAATGGTCTGAAAATTGTAATATTTGCGTAAATAATAAAAACTCAAGTATCTATTCCTCTCTTTTTTCAAAGAAAAAATCGTATTCTTAACACCTATAGCATTTTTTGCCTGTTATGATCGTATTTTTGCCGTCAATTTAGATCTAAATAAAATCAACGACATTTTGAGTTCGTCCAAATTTTTAAAGACAAAGCCCTGATTTATCCTCCCAAGGATTTATAGGTACGTAGGTTTTCACGGTCACTGTTACCAATATGTATCTTTTTTGGATGATCCCGTGTCAGTTGGATTCGTTCCGACGTTTCGGCTACCATTGCAGGAGCCATTTTGAGGGTAAACTGTGTGTTATGTAGAAAAATTATAGTAGTACATAAACACGTATGATTTTCTCATTCAATCGCTATATAAATGTATAACGAAGGAAAAACTCTTAACCCACTATTTTCACTACACTAAACCCACCATTTCTTATATTTGCAAAGATATAAAAGTTATTATAATCCTTAAAATATAGCATGATTAGAATGACAGTTGTCAGAAAAACCGACGACATAACTTTGTAGTAACGTCTAAGGAGTGATTTATATTGACACATGAAAAATCATTCGTATTTGGTATGTTAATTAATTTTTTTAATACTTTTAATACTATACTTCGACACATAAATCAACATTTATGTATAAAATTAGCTTTAAAACAAAAAAAAAACTAAAATAAACCTAATTATTAACGACGTTCTTACAAGGTTACATCATTTTGCAAAAACGTTAGAGATGGACAAATTGATCAATGTAAATAAAAAAATAGTTCATTTGATGTTGTTCATGAAAAAAGTATAAATGTCTTGAATAAATGTAAAATTTTGTGAATAATTGTGTTAAACACACTATAATAGACTTGTTTTTGCGTTTTTTATATCAATTTTCGGAAACAGAGTTTCATGATTGCATGAAATAACTGATAAAATCGATTTGATCAGTGATCAGTAATTTCCCATCACTAATAAAATTATTTTGACAGCTGTCATTCTAATCAAGCCATATTTTAAGGACTATAGATGTAATGCGTTTCAGCTACACATTACCGAGAAGGGAGAGTTAACAATCACAATACTTGTAATGTCATGAAAAAGAGCTATGATCATAAAGCGTACACTTTATTTATAGTGATACAAAAATATGCGTATTATAACAAAAAAAATAAAACTAATTTATGTAGATTGTAGGTACTTATATAAGTGTGTAAAAATGTAGTTAGTGCACTCTCTACTTGTCAGTTCGCTCATTAGTTTTGTAATTACGTGCACATTACACGGACGGGAGGTAGAGCCTTATCATTCCAGTCTGGCGGACATTTTTCGACTCTCGCTGTCGACAGCATGCTACGTATAGAGTAATGAGTTTAGCAAAATACGACTTACAAGTTACGCTTCAAAGTACACGTCTTAATCATTTAATAACGTAGACATGCTAGGTACCTCCATATATCATTAAAAAAAGGAAACATCTATTTTTTTTATATTACAAAAAGATCGAAATGAAATAACCGAAAGATTAAAAAATGGGAGCCAACATTGGGTTATTTAACTATATTGATGTTTATTGCTGATATTTCTTGACTTAACTCCATAGTTAATGATTTAGATAAAATTATGAATAAAACTTCTTGGTTTAGTTTCACTTTTATTCAATTTTGACCAACGAGTGCTTTCGCCTAAGAAGGAATC
Source organism: Micrasema longulum (assembly GCF_059751315.1). Taxonomy (NCBI): domain Eukaryota; kingdom Metazoa; phylum Arthropoda; class Insecta; order Trichoptera; family Brachycentridae; genus Micrasema; species Micrasema longulum. The sequence goes on from NW_028277373.1 coordinate 150,660, forward strand.
TTCAGCACTGATGAATTGTTGCAACATTTTGAACTTTTATAATGTTTGTAGCAAGGTTTGGGTATAAGAAGATCACATCAGTATTTTATTAAGGGGCAGACAGCATAAATATTATTACAACCGGTTTTTAAAAACTGTTAAAGTTTTATACCGAAATTGGGATTAAGTCCTTGTAATGTTAATAATTATTTATTATTTAAAATAGCCCCGTCACACTATGCTCCGTGCGCTGCTCATGCTTATGCTCCCCACGCTGCCGCCCTCTCGCCCGATGTTGCCCTCTCTGCCTTTAAACTCCTCTACTCGTGCAATTAATCACGACGCTCCGCACTTATCATTTTCCTTTGCTATATATATACAATGGACTATGAAACTGTGGCAGCATGCGTGCTATGCATTTTTAGTATGGCTAATTATATCAATGTCATACAAAGAAATATACATCATCCAAAAATGACGCATGCGTCTTTTGTGAGCCCTCGATACGTACTGCGACTGCGCGATTGGGTGGCCAGCCACTCGCGCTCATATTGCCGGGCCTTTGACTCGCGCTAAAAAAAACAGACGAAATAGGGAGCGGTGGGCACGACGAGGAGCATGACGTGCGGCATGACGAGTAATGTTTCCACACTACGTCTCTGCGTCCTTTCCTCGCTACTTCCCATGCCACTCGTTGAGTGTGTGGCAGGCCCAAAGGGTAAGTAAAGAACATATGGAAGAAGTAACAGAGTGATAAATACACTTTTTAGCAGACGTTTAACTGTCTTTTGTATGCCGTAAACAGGACCAGCAATTCTTGGTAAAAAAAATGTAAGATGTGTGCAAAGGGAAGCGGTTTGCTGATGAATGTTGATTGAATGAATGTGACGGTTATGTATGACTAGATGTGAGATTACTGAAAATGGGCGAAACAGGTAGAGAAATTTGTGTCTGGGAAGTATGTTGATTGGGGATGGAAATACTAAGAAAGATGTTGAAAAGAGGGTGAGTGCCGGGAAGAGGGTGAACGTTGCACTGAGATAAACCTTGGTAAATAAATGTTTGTCGCAGAATGCGAAATTAACCGTTCACAAAAGTCATTATAGTCAAGGTGCTGACTCTTGTGTACAAACGCGAACTGTGAAGTTGTAAAAACAAGGATGAAAGTAGGCAGAATGCTTCCGAATTGCGATCTTTCAGGCGAAAGTGTGGTAAAACTATGAAAAAATGGCGAGATTCGTGCATAACGTGAGGCAAGCGTTATCGACAAAATCAAGAAAGGAGCGCAGCGTTGGTTTGGACATGTAGAGCGAAACGACAGAGAAAGAACGGCTAAAAATATTTAAGACGCGAATGATGATGGATGCTGAGAAAGACATGGCAAGACCTAATCCCACAAATATTTAAAGACGGATATGCCAAAAGTTAGAATTATGTCGTATTGCAAAAATCGAGAAAATCGACGATTCGCAATCCAGTTTTCCGCTCCCCAAAACTGAACCGATTTGGTTTTTTGAAATGAATGAATTTTTCTATGTACGTTTACTGTTTTCCAAAATTATTTATCATATTTGTAAGACGTACGTCCGAAGATGGCAGATAAAGCTGGGCGCTTTTTTGTGTTTCCAGGGGGTCCTAGCTCCCAATAGAAACAATTTATCGAAAAAACAAAACGATAGAAACACGCCAATGGTAAATATCTAAAGTGAGTAAAAAAAACATTGCTCTAGTGCAATAATCCAGGGAGAAAATACTGTAATACGTTTGCATGAAGAAAAGTGAGACCGCATTTCCTCTTAACATTCGTTTGAAAGTAAATCCATTATTACAGCGAAATGTTAAGTAATTTGTGTCCTCTCGACAAATATAATGGGCGCTATAAAACACCGGGCTACAATAATAATCTCGACGTATTATTTATATCGACTGTGGAAATTCTAAACGAATTTCTGAATTGTAGATAGTAACACACAACGAAAAGAAAACAAGAAGTGAAAAAAACTAAAGGAGTTGAATAATTTCGGCTTTCCCACACGTAGAAAAGAAAAAAAAAGGAGAAAAATCATTTTAACATATCGAGCAATAATCGGCAGAACAACGTAAGCAACCAATAATGAATTGTGCAAGAAAAGGTTTTTTTTAATTTTTTGTTCCATAAATATATTTTTTTAATAATTCGGTAAATGGGATTTATAATGGTTGGTAACTGCCAATAGTTAAATGACAGCCAAATGGTTTGTTTGAAAAATCCGGCCGAATTCACACAGAGTTTACCCTGTGCCCGGCCCATTTTCGTGAAATTTCATGCTTTGTGAAGGGTTTCTTAAAAGTGTCATAATTATGAAAATACTGGGTTAAATCAATTGAAACTTCCCAGTTTTATTTGAAATAATAAAATAAGTAATTTTTGTATGATAGTTTTGCCAACATTGGCCTTTATGGTGAGCCACATTGCGCATTGCAATGTTCGCACATATACAGGGCCTCACACATTTTTTTTGTGCTTTGTATCACGGAGCCGTGTAAACACGTGATTATAATAACCATGCGTTTTGTCCCGGTCCCGTGTTTTCACGTGGTTTACCAGCAGCAGCAAAGTTCTTATAAAAGTCACTAGATGTCAATCAAATGCACCTTTGTAGACAGCTGATAAACCACGTGAAAACACGGGACCGGGACACAACGCATGGTCAAGAAAGTGGCGGTAACGCTGTTTTGCCTATAACTCTACTAACAGCGGTGCGAGCTACATATTCATCAGTTACGTTGTTTTGCTTAGCTTAAAAATAATATGTCGACGAATATTTTTATTTTTTCAAGAGTGGAGTGATACGGAGTAATACATAGAAAACTATAATTGGCCTGTAATTTTGTTTTATTTGTAAATATAGTTTTTTTGTTGTTAAAATGACTGTTGTTTTCTTTAAATAAATAAATATCCTAAAATGTGGCAGGTGAATTTTATAAAGCTATAATATTTTTAACGCTTGTGCAGGGGGCACTGAGGAACACCTTTCCTTAAAAAAACGCAATCCGCAAAAAATTTCGCTTACGTTGTTCTGCCGATTATGGCTCGATATTACAGCAGAGATGCAGAACATTTTAGAGAAAGTAATATGAAGATCTAGAAAATTATAAGGGGGCTTACGATCTGTTATTGGCTGGTTTTAGTGGCCACTACGCACAACGTAACATTCACAATTCTGCGAATTTTATTACTTTAACATCTAGTTAATTTTATTTACTTGTTAAAATATCTGATTTACTTTTTACTTAATTATTTACATGTAGGTTTATAAAACATATTTAATAATTTTGTAGATCCATTTTCTGTTACTTACTTATTTATGCGTTGTTTATGTGTTAGACAGCGGAGAAACTAACACTCCCTCTCACTTCTGTTCAAAGTACTTCATAGTACTAGTGGTCTTATTCGCCTCCGTGAAAAATTTCAACGCTTACCAGTTCATGGCTTACCTCTTCGTTATTATTCCCAAAGAACTCTCTTAATACCCATCCACAATTCCCCTTTCTTCTGTAACTCATATAGTGTTCTTGCGGCTCGACTGTGGAATCATCTTCCATCCACAATCAAAGATGTTACTACAGTACCTACATCTGTTTAAATCACGTCTAAAGAAACATCTCCTTTCACTTCCTTAATCTCTCCCTTTCCTGTTTCCTCTTTTTTCTCTTTTCCCATTGAGTAAAGGTATTAATTAAAAATAATTTATACAGAAATACATTTATTTATATTTTTATATATCTTAAGCTTTATTATTTTTATTTTCTATTGAATATGTTTTGTAACTTGAATTATAAAAATAAAACTTTTATTTTATTGGTTGGTTGGAGGAAATTGACATTTGGCAATAAGCCCGCCAACGTACAATTGACCTAAGTAAAAAAAGTTAAGTAAACAAAAATAAACTTTTAACATGTTTTTATTTGATATAATACTCAATTTACCGTATTAAACGCATTTCATTTCATATTTGTTATCTCTTCTTTTAAACTATTTTTTATTAATTATTTTTTTTAAACTAATTCTAAAATATATTTTTCAAACAGTCTACTACTCTCACAGCTACGTTTAGTGTCTTTTTAGTAATAATAATATTATAAATGAAAAATTTTATGTTGCGCCCGTAAACAAAAAAAAAAGTGTACAATCTACTTACATTATCCATAAAGACAATAAATCAGTACTCCAATTATAAAACTGAAAATGGAGATATGTTGCGCACGGATCAATAGGTGGATCAAGCCAAGTAGATAAAAAAAGAGTTCTTATTTTTAAAAGCTTTTGTTTATAAGTATTCATCATCATCATTCCCTTTCCGCACCTAATGGTGCATAGGGCACTACATTCATACACCAATCGCAGCGTATCGTGATAATTTTTGTTACATGAAGGAAATATGATCAGTCTTACGCTTCAGGTATCGATCCAGGGACTGAAATATTCTAGTTTAAAAACACCCCTTTGAATAAATATTTCACATCAACCATGTCGGGAATCGAACCCGAAACCTCGTGCATGCTCTGACACTACGAGGCCGATAAGTATTACATGATTTTGTTATGTTTATCATGTATAATACTTATTTTAGTAATGTTTCAAAATAATGTTAATTGTTTAATTTTTTTCCTCGACACGGGACTCCAATGAGAGAATTTTAACTAAATGTAAAAAAAAAAAAATACAAAAAAAGGTGAAAGAAAAAAGAAACACAGGTCATAAGCCCTGCCCTGTAAATGCCGAGACTTCCATATTCCCTTTCTCAAAAATGTTTTTCCTCTATGTTGAAATAAAGTTTAATATGAATAACTCCCTAGGGAGGAAATCCAGCCAGTCTGCAAGCATTTGGACATACTCAAACATTGTTGAATTACTACCTGGTAAAAGAAGAAGTATAAAAATTGAAAAAGATGTTTTCAGGCGTTGCCTAGTAAGTGATTTGGTTCAGCCGGATGAATCTCACCCACGCGATAAAGGTTTCAGCTCTTTTACTTCACAAAAGTCAACAGATGGAAGAGTTGAGGAAATGTGGATGTTGAAACATGGGCAGAATGGTGAATGTTACACAGTGTGTAAAGTGGCCACTTAAACTAGCCAATGACAGATCATAAGCCCTGTAAATGCCTAGACTTCCATATTCCCTTCTCAAAAATGTTTGCCCTCTCTGTTAAAGTAAATTTAAAGTATTTTAGGAAAGCTATGCGTATTTTACTTTCTGGTAAATATTAGAAAGTAAATCTTGCCGTGGAACGTTGCCAAGTTTTAACAAATGAGACGGTGGCACAGTGATTCAAATGGGCCATTTCAGAGATGTATTAGATATTGTATTAGTCCCTTCACTCCGTACACCCCGTACTTGCTGCAACGCATAATACGCTCATTCCTCATAAAAACTATCCGAGGGGTTAACTGCCGCATCGCTCACTGGCAAAAATAAGAACGCCATAAAAAAAGTTCGTACTAGTAAATGGCATGCCAATAAGTAGATTGGAAGCATGAAACGCCTACATATGAATTAACTCAGGCTCTCTCGGGACATGGATGCATGAGGGAATATCTGCATCGCTTTGGGCTGCGAGACGATAGTTGCTGTCCATGTGATGGCATCACTGAGCAGACTGTGGAACATCTTCTTGTATACTGTCCAATGTTTGATAGGCCGAGGTGGGAGCTTGAATGCAAAATAAACACTCGGATTGTTGCGACTAATAACCTGGCTGAGCTCCTGAACTGTAATGATACACGAAGAGAGACCGTTCGATTCATTACAGGGACAATCAAGCAGGCTAAGTTATTCAATGGTGGTATCTAGCTCCTTTTGTTATTTTGTGTCCAACTTTTACGATTTTTCATTTTTTATTATTTTTTAATGTAATATTTCTAGAATTATTTTGTTTATTATGATTCTGCTTTATTTTTATTATTGTAAGTCTACGGTGAAAAATGTTGAAGTCAACGGAATATAATTTAAAGATAAATGTATTCGATAAAACCTTGCACATAACAAAAGCAAGGTACAAATAATTTGCAACTACAAAAAAAAAAAAAAAAATAAGTAGATTAAAATCTCTGAGACACTTCTTTTTATCACTATCCGCATTTCTTTAATAAAGGAATTGCGTTCTTATAAACGTTCCTTCTTTCTGTGTCCAGGTGGATGAAGAATACAGTCATGTGTGTGAATTACAACCAGAACCCAGGACGAGGTTAGCAAAGTGATGGCTGCCCTAAGGTAAAAATCTTATAGAATGAAATCTAGTAGAGGTAGGTCTGATTCATTGTGTCGTGGTCGACTACCATTCTTGGGATCCTGGGTTCGATTATTGGTAGCGTGGAGTGGAAAATTGCTTTCAAAGGTGGTTCAACACTGAAATATTTCATTTTTTCTGTACTGGCACCTGAAGCGTAAGACTGCCCACCTTATCTTCAATGTAACAAAACTGATCTAGATACGCTGCAATTAAAGTGACAAAACTGTGTCCGATGTATAAAAAGCAAATACCACAGGGAAAAAATTATGATGGAATCAAAAAGTAAAAATTATAGCTACTGCTACTACTACTACTGCTATCATCACGCCTTTTTTCCGTAGGGGTAGGCAGAGAGGATGGACTGCCACACACTTCTATCCAGACATATATTTATACATCTTCATACATGCTTGTTTGCTTTTGACATGACCAGACTTAAGATTTTGGTTTATCTGATCATGCCACGTCTTCCTTGGTCGTCCTCGTTTTACGTTACCGTTCATTCTCGCCATATCGTCGGCGATACTGCAATACCGCGTAACCTGTTTTTTTACGAAAATGTTTTACTAAAAAATTTAAAAAAAAAAAAAAAAAATCAACTGTACATAATATGAATTCTACACTGGCGGGCTGATTGCCAAATGGCAATTTCTTCCAATCAACTACTAGAATAAAAGTTTTATTTTTATATTCTCCATCCCTTTATTTTAAAATGTTCTCCATCTCTGTTGTAATTTGTTAATCTTAATGACTCCCGAGGAGTGAAATCCAGTCTTTTGTCTACAAACATTTGGAAAAACTCAAAAATTGTAATTTTGAATCCTCTATCCTGACCTCTGTTTTGTATAAATGCACTGAATTCCTTTATAAATATACCAGTCTCGAAGATGTCGCGAAAGCGATGAAACCGGTCACAGGATATTCCGAATTTGTGGATGAAAGTATCACTCGTCCTTAATTTCTATAATTAATCACATATTTTTCTACTGACATATGAAAACCGTTGTAAAAATTCTATAAAATATTTGTTTTTATTAGAAAAAAAAATTATAAATCTATTCGTTCTACATGACCAAACCATCTCAATGACCTTTTCAGTTTTAAATTTATTGTAGCAATAAAATTATTTTGATTTGCACCCATTATAAGGTGGGTAAAATTTTTAAATACAGTTTTTTAATAAAAGGGATTGTAATAGATCGCAAAGGGTAAGGTACGCGAAGAGGGGAGTTTGGGTGTTATCGACAGGAGGGTGCATCAATCAAGTAGGAATAAAATCAATGGAAGTAAACGAAATTGGGTTCGCGTGTGGGGGTGGTTTAAGGGCATTGCATTCTGCTGATATAATGAATAGGGTTAGGCTGATTTCTGACGTGAAGAAATTTAGGTCAAAGAGGGGAAATGAAGGATAATAAATAGGACGAACTAGTAAATATGTACGTTTTGAGTTTTTTTCAACCCCTTACGGCATAGGTTTTTTTTCGGTTTAAAAAAAAACGTTATGAAAGAGATTTTTATTAATCTAGGAAAAGTAATAAGGAAAAAATATTTTTTTTAAATAAAAAACGGTGAAGTAAAATAAATCAGGCCATATCATGGCCTTTTTTGTTTTACACCTTATCTACATATACATACCGTCCATGCGTTCAGTAGCTGCAAGACTTGTTGTTATCTAACTTCCAACTTTATAAATTTGATTTTTATTTCGTTTTTAAAATATCACCTAAACTCTAAACTTCATTGTCAAATAAAAAATTTAAAAATAAAAATGTAAAAAGGGGCTAGATTTCTTATTGTCCATGCGCTCTGTAGCTGCAAGACGTGTTGGGATATTTATTTATTCTACAGTGCCCTTGAGGTAATTTTCACAAAAATGGCGCTATATAAATTATCTCTACATCATTTTATACACATATAGGGGCGGACATATTGCCAAAAGGCAATTTCTTTCTATCCAAACCGCTTAAGCTAGGGTTTCCTAGGACAGCGGCGCCCGTATTTAACGGTGATGCGGTGGACAGCCGTCGTAACGGTGACTAGACAGTGGTTTCCTAGGAAAACGATGTTGATAACATCGTTAAAAAATAAAAACACTCTCCAGTCACTGTTACGACGGCTATCCACCGTATCACCGTTCACTACGGCCGCTAAGATACGGGCACCGCTGTCCTAGGAAACCCTAGCTTTTAGGTTTTTTAAGCTAGGGTTTCCTAGGACAGCGGTGCCCGTATCTTTACGGCCGTAGTGAACGGTGATGCGGTGGACAGCCGTCGTAACGGTGACTAGAGAGTTGTTTCCTAGGAAAACGGTGTTGGTAACACCGTTAAAAAATAAAACCACTCTCTAGCAACCTCTACGACGGCTGTCCACCGCATCACCGTTCACTACGGCCGTAAAGATACGGGCACCGCTGTCCTAGGAAACCCTAGCTTTAGTTTGAGAAAATAAGAAGTATAATATGTGGACATACTCTATTATATTTATTTATTATTTTTATTTATTTGAAAATTCAACAAGAATACACAAAATACATACATTTTTTAAGTAAGCATTACTAACATTCTTTATATTTATCCTAAATTATAGAACTCCACCATCTTTCATAAATTATATTAAATAAGTGAGTAAAATTAATTTAAGTAATAAAAAAGATTACGTTTAGTGAAAGACAAGAACAAAGATTGAGTTCAACATAAGAAACTACTTTTTTTTTTTAAGAAAAGAAAAGAGAAAATATCATAATCATTGTTTCAAATTTTTAAATTTGTTCATAAATGTTTTAATTTTTGTTATTTTTTTTAAATACAATATAGTACTACAATTTTTATTATAATATAATTGATTTTTAATAAATTTTTATTTATTTATTTAACTTTTTGTACATAATGTTATTTGTACATTGGCGGGCTTATTGCCAAATGGCAAATTCTTCCAACCAACCAATAAAATAAAAGTTTTATTTTTATAATTCAAGTTACAGAACATATTCAATAGAAAAAAAAAGATTAAAAAGTTAAAAATATATAAAAATAGAAATAAACGTATTTGTTTATAAATTACCTTAAATAAAAACTATTACTCAATGGGAAAAAGGAAAAAAGAGGAAAGAGGAAAAGGGAAAGGAGGAGAGATTAAGGAAGAGAAAGGAGATGTTTCTTCAGACGTGATTTAAACAGAGATAATGTAGTAACATCTTTGATGGTGGATGGGAGATGATTCCACAGTCGAGCCGCATGGACACTATATGAGTTAGAGAAGAAAGAGGAATTGTGTATGGGTATTAAGAGAGTGCCTTGAGAATAAGAACGAAGAGGTAAACCATGAACTGATAAGCGTTGAAATTTTTCACACAGGTATATAGGAGCGTTAGGACTATGAAGTACATTGAACAGAAGTGAGAGGGAGTGATTGTCTCTCGCTGTCTAATTTTGAGCCATGTCAGTTGATGAAATGTATTACTTATAAATGTAGCTTTAGAACAGGTAATTTTGTATCTAGTGACGCTGTTATGATTTTTTTCTTGTAATTCAATTCGATGTCAAATACTTATTTTGTTTTATTTTGTATTGCATGTATTTACTTTTATTTTTTGTCAATAAACGCCGTATTTTGGCACTGAACCTTAACTCGTTTAATGCCAAAAAACAATGTTTTCAAAACGGTTTTCGGATATGTGGAGAGGGTGCTATCACTGAAATAATATTTCTGTGAAATAGAACCAAAATCATGGGCTGGTCAATTCGACTCGGTGATCGCTCTCAGGTAAAAGTCTAGTGGAGATAAGTTCGCATCGTAGCTTGCGTGAAAAATATGAAAATATCAGGTTAAGATAAGGGTAGAAAACTGTGGCGGTATTTGTAGGCAAGTTAGTCATAGTATTTTAACATTAGTATGTAGTGTACAAGGGGGCTGACAGTAGCACGCGCTGCAGTGATTAATTATTACAAATTGCTTTTGTGTTCCCGACTAATACATACAAATGAACCGAAACATACTTGTAATATTATTTAATGCCTCAGCCAACAAACGTAAGCAGGTTTGTGAAAAACATAGCCTAGATTTAAACGGAGATTTTCGAAGCCCACGACCTGTGGAAAAATAGTATCTATGTATCTGATGTTCAAACATGACACAACTTGACTGGATGTCGAAAATAAAATATAAAAATAAAGAATAATTTAAAAAATATATATATACGGATGGTAACCATGAAGTTTCGCATTATAAATAAATTGTCTATGTTTTATGAATGTATGTATGTATGAATGTATGTATGCGCATGGGTGTATGTACGTATGTCTGTATGTACATGTGTATATATGTGTGTATATATGTGTATGTGCGTATGTATATGTATCAAAATGTGTATACGAGTAAGTTTATATTGTATTAGTCTGTGCTCTCTATTAATTTGTTAACTGTTATCATATATTGGAATGTAATTGCCTAGCTTGGAACGGGGTATGTACCCTTGTTAGCTGGACAAAGTGAACGTAAAATTGTATTTTTGATAAAAACAAAAAAAAAAAACTTTTAACTAAAATAATATAATAAATATAAAACAACCTTGTTTTTAACCACATCTTTTTATTTTTTCTACCGACCGGTTTCAAAGCTACAAAAGCTTCTTTATCAAGGTGTACTTAACTAATAAATCTTATCCTATTTTATTTTAGCAGTGATTACTAAATATAATCGAATGAATATACATCGAAACATATGGAGCTAAAAAGTCTTTATGTCATGTTGCTTTTGGAAAAATGGGAATCGTAAAGTGAGATGAATACGATCATTAAAACTAGACAGGAGTGGACTAAAGGAAATATTGTTTATAGCACTTACTATGCACAACACTCTTTCCTCTATCGTTCTTGCTCTAACTATAATGCTGTTTAGATATATTTAACATGCCCCTTAATTTAAAAAAAAATAAATTAAGACTCCTTATTTCTTTCTGGCTGCGATACGATCCCACTTACTATTTAATGATGCTCACACTTACACACACCTGAACACTTAATCTTACACTAATACACATAAACACACATCTAAACTTACTCTCATACAAATACACATAAACACACCTTTTGTTGTAACACAATTTAATAATATGTATGATTCTTATTTAGAAACTTTGCTGGTCTGTCTTTAAATTGTACTTTTTTAATATTACTATATCATTGTCGACTGTTTGTTTCTTTAAAATAAATAAATATGTTTTTTTTTTCTTATTATAAATCGTTTTTTTAATTTCTAAGATTTCCAAGTTGTCTAATTTAAATATTTTCTTTTCAACATGAAGAACTTTTATTCCAGTGTCTTAATTGAAATTATGACCTGAGAATGAAGAAAGAGATCTTAATCTAAATGAACGACCTGTAGTTTAACACTTATACTTTGGGTAATATCACAACCAGTGATTGAAATTGGAGATCTTAAATAATATAAAAAATATTTCAGAAATAACATACTTTTACAAACCTATTTGAAAGCATATAAAAAATAACAAAAAAAACAGTTAATAATGATTTCACACTTAAGTTGACTTACGTGTTACATCTTAGCACAAATCAATTGTTGTAAATATTCCTACCACGACATATGTAGATATTTTTTTTTTATTTCGGAAAGTTTAGATTTTAAAATGAACAGTTCCATTTTAATTAGAAAATATGTCAATCGAAGCTAAACTGGCAGTGGACAACGGAGTTTTAGTTCCAACACTTATGTATGGAAGTGAAACATGGAACTGGCAGAGGAAGGATGAAAGCCGAGTGAACGCGGTTGAAATGCGATCTCTCTCGAATGTGTGGGAAATCAATGTATGACAAGGTTACGAATGATGAAATCAGGCGAGAGTGTAAATCTGAGTCAAGTATAATTGATAAGATTAAGAAAGGGTCTCTGAGATGGTTTGGTCACGTAGAACGAATGGTCGACGAAAGAATGGTGAAACAAGTCTATATGGCGAAAATGAACGGTGAAGTGAGACGAGGACGACCAAGAAAGACGTGGTATAATCAGATAAACCAAAAGGATAAGTCTGGTCATGTCAAAAGCAGGCAGAACCGAAGGGCATGTATGACAAGATGTGTGAATGTGGAAGAAGCTAGGAACATATGCCAGGATAGACGTGTGTGGCTGTCCAATCTCTCAGCCTACCCCTACGGAGAAATAGCGTGATGGTGGTAGTAGTAGAAGAATTTCAAGACGAAGTTCCACTTCTTTTATAATATTAATTTACAGTACATCAGTTAAAATGTGGAATTTATATAAAACAATATTTCTGTTTTCGTTAAATTCCTAATTATTTTTTTTATTAACATATTACAACAGAGAAGAAGAACATTTAAGAGAAGGTAATACAGAAGTCTAGGCATCTACAGGGCTTATGACCTGTCAATGGCTGGTTTAAGTGGCCACTATTTTTTTTTGTCACAAAAAAACTTTTCGTGAAAACATCTCTTTTTGTAGATATTTCGCTGCGTGAAAACGGTCCTCAATTGAGGAATAATATGATGTTCAAACAAAGACAGAATGGTTAATGTATATATAGTGTATAAAGGATCACATAAATCAGCCGATGAAAGGTCGCAGGCCTTTTAAATGCCTAGACTTCTCCATATTCCCTTCTCAAAAGTGTCCTCATGACCATTGTAATAAACATAATCATTTAAATAGCAACAAATTTGTAAAAATAATTTTAGAATTAAAAAGGAACTCAAAATCCGATAGTTCAATTTTCGACAGAAACCGATAACTAAATACGACAAAATTAAAATAACTTAGATGCACATTGTGTTACAGAGGGGGGCTTAATTTCCTTTCTACAGTAGGCAGTGGGTAATAATAAGGCCAATTCGCAAAGAGGAAGAAATAAAAACGTATCAATTATGGAGACCGCAAAAGGGCCACAAGAATAATACCCTAATTTAGAGAAATTCTCATAAATTCCCGTCTAAAAGGACATTATGGCACTTATTTCCTACGGATCATGGCCAATATATTCAGCTCTTAACACTGGCGCGTAATGAAAAACAGGACCCTCTCTTTCGGCTGAATTTTTTATACGCGATAATATGTACGCTATTTCATTACCTGTCTTTTGGGCCGGGTTTATCAATACCGACTTAAACGTATAATTTAACAAAAATTGCGTAACGTAAATAAGCTAATTATCATTATATATTACAACAGAGATGAAGAACATTTAAGAGAAGGTAATATAGAAGTCCAGGCATCTACAGGGCTTATGACCTGTCAATGGCTGGTTTAAGTGGCCACTTTACACACTGTATAACACATTCACCATTCTGCCTATATTTGAACATCTATTCCTTCAATTCTTTCATCTGTTGATGTTTGTGAAGTTTAAGAGCTGAAACCTTTATTTATGTGGGTGAGATTCATCTAATTGAATTATTTCACCTACATACTAGGCAACGCCTGAAAATATTAATTTTTCAATTTCTATACTTCTTCATGGACCAGGTAATTTATCAACAATATCGATGAAAGAATTGAAGGAATAGATGTTCAAATATAGGCAGAATGGTGAATATTACACAGTGTGTAAAGTGGCCACGTAAACCAGCCATTGACAGGTCATAAGCCCTGTAGATGCCTGGACTTCTATATTACCTTCTCTTAAATGTTCTTCATCTCTGTTGTAATATGTTAATATAAACAGCTCCCCAGGGAGTTGAATCCAGTCCTTGTCTACAAAAATTTGGACAAACTCAAAATATTGTTGAATTATCATTATATTTCCAGAGGAATTTGAATATCCACCTTGTGGAGCAGCGGGAGGCACAATTGTCTGCCAACCGTGCACAACGTTCCGGGTCAGACTGCCTACAAGGTCAACAGATAATGTTATATTTGAAATATAAATGAAATTGTTTTTATTTTGTGGTAATTGGTGAACTTTTTTGAATAAATGTATCAGATATCTGATCATCTTTCTTTTGTGCGACGAATCAACGAAACAAGCTGCATTTGATGTATTAATGCACTTTAAGTAATGATAAAAATTATGCGTGAGAAACGCACTGCATATCCCTCAATAAATTATTCCAAGAAACTGACATCATGGATATAAAAACAGTGAATTTATTGCGTTTAAAATACTTATTTTCAAGTTATTAAAACATGTTATGGTAACTGCTTTATCGGATTTAGCTTCTTTTTTACACACGATATAATATGTAGTCAAAATACATTTTTAAATCTCAGAATGTCTGTTTTTTTATTACTTTGTGTAATTTTAAATCGTTTTGCATACAATTATGAAAATATTTTAGTTACTTTATTCTGAGTTCTCGGGACGAAACTTTAGGATAATTAAAATAAATTAATTATGGATAGCGCCATTTTCGTAATAAAATACCTCAAGGGCGCTTTACATGGTAATTCTATTGTTAAGTTAATTTAATTGAAGCTTTTAAATTTGTAATTTAATTAAAATAATTTATTTTGTTGTCACGTGCTACGGATTTATTCAAATGATTTAGAGAACAAGTGGGTTTTAAGTTTTTTCCGAAACATCACTTCACTTTCACAGCCTCGCACCTCTGCTGGGAGAGCATTCCATGCCATAGGGCCTGCGACCGCAAATGCGCGTTAACCAAATTTAGTGCGCTGTTTGCGTAGAGGTATAATAACTTTTCCTCTCGCATTAGACGTAGCTGATCTAAGCGTGAGACGCCTGTCAACTAGTTCATCTGGAATGCATAGTTCCCTTAGATATTCCGGAGCCGATGATAACTTATACACATCTGCGCTGTACGATAAACACCCCTACACGTCTTGCAGCTTCAGCGCGCATAGGCGGTTGGGATCCTAGTTCTACGTTTCCAATTATTTAAATTTTTAAACATTTTAAAGAAGTTAGATTTGCGAGGAGCTAGAGCGCCCTTTAAGTTATTACTCACGAAAACAAAAAAAAATATGACAAAATGTATTATTTGTTATTGTAAATCAGTTGAATGCAGAAAACGAGAACGACATAGCTTGACCAAATTTAACAGATGCTTGAAGATGGGTATGTCAAAAGTCGGAATAATAGAGGAAGCGAGGTCTGTCTGCAAATATAGAGTGATGTGACGTTCTATCCTCTCTGCCTACCACTGCGGAGAAACTGTGTTATAGCTCGTTTTGTTTTGTTATAACAACTCACTTTTACAGAGATTTAAACTGTTTTTGATAAACCCGGCTTCCGTACATTGTACAAGCAGTTGACGGAAGTGGCTGCGTAGAAAAGTGCGGATGGGTGCATCTAATTAACCCCCAGTTAAATACCAATAAATATGCGAGTAGGTGACAGGGGGCGGCAGAGAGGGCGGGGGAAAGAGGCAGATATTAAACTCAAAACCACCCCTCTACAGTGGGAAATGCAATGTTGCAATATTAATTTATTACGTTTTGTTTGGGGTCAATATTATACACGAGGATATTCTGAACACCTTCCTCTTATGTTCATTTAATAATTGAATAAGTTCAGGGGCAAAAATTGGCATTTATTATAGTAAATAGTACAATGCGTTCTGTTTTTAAAACTGTGGAAAAGGTATCTTATACAATTAAGCAAAATTAAATTATAAGTAAACATATTAGACACTGTTTATCGTATAGAAAATACCTAAATTTTCTTGGTAAGCAGCTTTTACTAATTTTTATATACTACAGCATATTTAGTCAAAGTAATGTCTAGAGATGAATAAATACAGAAATTTAATAAAAAAATAATTAGTATTAAAAAAGACGAAAATCTTAAAAAACGATGAAACTGTGTTTTCCCTCTTTGTTGAAACAAATTTGGATCTGTAAAGCTCCCTAGGAAGGAAATTCAGCCAGTCTGCAAACGTTTGGACATATTCAAAACATTGTTGAATTACGCTTATTTATATATCACTCTTCTTTGTCATAGTATCAAATAATCTTTATTTCCCAGCAGGAGTAAGCAGAGATGATAAATTTTAGTTTTCTAGTTTCTTCCACATGCATACATGTTGTAAAGCAAGCCCTTCGGTTGCGCCCGTTTTCCACACGCCAAGCCAAATCTTTAAAAAAAAAACACCTTGAGAAATAAATGAAGAAATTATTATTGCACCTGTTTTAGGCAATTATAGCAACATCAGTAGCGCCTGTGAATAGGCAAACAGTAGTACGTACAACCGTAGTGGCTCAGAGAGCTTTTTTCCGTCATGACGTTTTATTCAAACAGTTTTACGCCGTAGGTATGTGGCACCCTTATATATTTATATTTGGATAATTTATACAGGGCTATTTTTGTGAAAATCACCTCAAGGGCGCTGTACAATAAATAAATATCTCAGCACGTCTTACAGCTACAGAGCGTTTGGACGGTCGGGATTCTAGTTCCTCGTCTCCAATTATAATACATAGGAGTTAGATTACCGCACGTCTTGTAGCTACAGAGCACATGGACAATAAGACATCTAGCCTCTATTAGCATGTTTTATTTGACAATGATGTTTAAGTGATATTATAAAAAATGAATCAAAGGTAGAACTATTGATACAGGAAGAGGAAAACTTGTCGAAATCCGGCGCTCCCCAAGCACTAGATTTGGAGATCGCGTTTTTGCCGTTGCCGGCCCCTCTGCCCGTACCCATTTGCCTTCAAACTTACGAATCATCGACAGTCCTAGTCAGTTCAGATCCCAACTAAAATCTCACTTCTTTAGTTTATCATACCCTCAATTTTAAATCGGAAAATATCATATGTCAACAATGTTTGAGTATGTCCAAATGCTTGCAGACTTGCTAGATTTCCTCCCTAGGGAGTTATTCATATTCAAATTTATTTCAACAGAGAGGGAAAACATTTTTGAGAAGGGAATATGGAAGTCTAGAAATTAACAGCGCTTATAACCTGTCGTTGGCTGGTTTAAGTGGCCACTTTACACACTGTGTAACAATCACCATTCTGCCCATGTTTGAACATTCACATTTCCTCAACTCTTCCATCTGTTGACTTTTGTGAAGTAAAAGAGCTGAAACCTTTATCAAGTGGGTGAGATTCATCCGGCTGAACCAAGTCACCTACTAGGCAACGCCTGAAAACAATTTTCCAATTTTTATACTTCTTCTTTTACCAGGTAGTTAATTCAACGATCTTTGAGTATGTCCAAATGCCGGCAAACTGGCTGGATTTACTTCCTAGGGAGTTATTCATATTTAAATTTATGGCAACAGAGAGGAAAAACATTTTTAAGAAGGGAATATGGAAGTCTAGGCATTAACAGGGCTTATGGCAGAATGATGAATGTTACACAGTGTGTAAAGTGGCCACTTAAACCAGCCAATGACAGTTCATAAGCCCTGTTAATGCCTAGACTTCCATATTCTCTTCTTAAAAATGTTTTTCCTCCGTGTTGAAATAAATTGAAATATAATATGTTACTAGCTTAGTTTGAATGTAAGATTAATTATACAATTGTAAAGCGCCCCTGAGGTAATTTTTCTTAAAATTGGCGCAATATAAATCAGCCAAATATTATTATTATTATTATTATCCTATACACTGCATATGGGTACATTTATATTTATTTTACATTAAGTTAACAGTAATTCTACATCGCAAAATTAACAAAAACAGTAGAAAGGAAATTGAAAAACGAAAAGATATTTTCAATTTTCAGTATAGGAGGAGAACGAAACTCGATCAAGAGTTAAGATAAATTAGAAAAGCAAGTTCACCGTATTATCTTTCCATCCCTCGTTCAATTTCCAGTTAAATTGAACTGCGGGTTCAAGACGTAGTAACAGGTCATCTCATCGCTGGTTTGCGGTTAACCCGGGTACATATATACCGAAGTCGGTACTTGTGAGAAGAGCAATGTGAACACTTTTCGCTAAGATGTTTCTACTGCACATTTTCTTTCCTAATCACGCCTGCAGAATGGCTGCCGGGCCGCGCTAATAAAATCCAACTGCCTAATAGACATGTCTTCGACGGGGAATATCAAGGCTGACCTATCAACCATTCGTTTTGTTTTCCCTTACTACTCGATAAGTGACGTTCTCTAGGCTACAATCATACTTGACATAATATGTGAGAATCGTTAAGCCGCTAAAAATGTTGCGAGATGCTACCAGATACGCTCGACTTTTGACGATCATCATTAACCGATTTTTTAAATATTTTTTTTTTGGGTGAACAAACAGTAAGCACAAAATAAATTGTCAATTTTTTTGTATATTAGTGTATGACACTTATGCACATACCAAAAAAGATAAGAAATTAAAAAGATGTATAATAATAAAATTAATTAAATATCTGCTTCTTTCAATATTTCTATGACTCTTGACTTAAATTTTACATTCATTGTCATGAAAAATATCAGCATCGGTAAATCTATAGTTATATTGCTCGTATATTTACTTATTTATTTATTTATATTCACGGCACTCAGTGCCTTTTACTTTACAAATATACATATTATATTAAAAATAATTAAACACTTCAATATGATGTGAAAATCATAAAAATCAAATTTATAATTATTACGTTTTATAAATACTTTAACACAGCAGTTTCGTATAAAGAACATATTTAGATATAAAAAAAAATAAACAATGTGTGCAGATAAAATTTTAAAAGAAAAATAATATTTATATTTTTTTCTTTAAGAGGTACAAAATATAAATATATTGAATACAATAAAATTATTTTGTGTCAAAAAAAAAAAACAATTAAAGTAATTTAAAAAATAAGTATACACGTAAATATGGTACACAATAGTGCCCATACAAAAGTAAACATAGAAAGCAATATAATCTAAAAAATGTAAAATACCGTTCACCATCTTTAAAATGATTAAATAGAGTTGATTTACATAAACTATAAACTATGTTAAAAATATCCGCAACGTCCGAATAATTATTGCCGAGTACGTGGAGTCGATTCATACTAGCGTTATATGAGTAAACTGTTCGCGAATCGTTGCAACTAAACGGAGGTACTTGACGAGTCCTTCGTCCAGGTACTTTGAAGTTAATGAGTGCTAATAGATTTGGGCAGTTCCATGTAAAGTTTACAATCCTAAATAAATTCAGTCAGTCTATAATTTTTCTTCTCTCAGAAAGTTTCAACAAGTTCAAAGTATTTAATAAAAAGTCATAGTTAATAAATTCTAGATATTGTAGATTTATTTAATTAATACTTCACAAAAATAGATCCGAGGAAGACATTTTACAATTTTATTTTAGTGTGATATATTATCTATTTATTATATAGTGAAATGTTTTAGAGTTTTGACATAGATATACAGAAAATAATTTAATTAAAATACAAACACATTGTTACAAGTATCAACTACATGTAGGTAGCTTAGCTTGGATTATCGGAATCATAGGGTGACTATAGTTTCCGGGTTGATTCTATTTCTGTCCATTAACATATTTTTTAATTTCTGTGATTGTGTAAAATAGTTCGTTGACGCGTTATTTTGTGGTATGGAGAAGTGGGGGTGGTTTAAGTTCGAACATTTGTACTTGTTTTCGGTAAATTAGACAAGTGCGGACGATAGGAATTATTGTTTTTTGATTTTTTATTATTTTTCGCTTGGTTTATTTCAAAGATTTCATGCAAATTATCGAATTTCAACCCCTCTCATCTTTCACTTCTCCATACCGCCGTAAAAACAAAATAACACTTTATTTTAATGGTAAACATGAAGTTAATTGATACCTCGTGTATTAGATGTATTCATATATTTATATGACATGATACTTTTTTATCTTCTTTATAAATGGACACTGTTTATACTATAAAATACGATTGCATTTATTTAGAAATTATACATTGATAAAGAAGCGCACAGTAACGCAGAAAAAGGTCAGTAAAAAATAAATAACATACGGTAAAAACCAAAGTGTTTTCTTCTCAATTATTATTTTTTTATTAATTTATTTATTTATTCAACTTTTTGTACATAATGTTATTTGTACATTGGCGGGCTCATTGCCAAATGGCAATTTCATCCAACCAACCGATAAAATAAAAGTTTTATTTTTATAATTCAAGTTAGAGAACATATTCAAAAAAAAAAAGGTTAGAAAGCTAAAAATAGACAAAAAATAGAAATAAACGTATTTGTTTATAAATTACCTTTAATCAAAACTATTACTCAATGGGGAAAAGGAAAAAAGAGGATATATATATATATTATGAATATAAATATTTCATGTCGAGCATTCCGGGAATCGAACCTGAGACTTCTTGCATGGTAGGCAAACGCGCTGATCATTTGACCACGAGACGATTAAATCATATTAATTAAATTGAGTGTTAAATAACAAATTAATGAAGTGCAACCAAAATTTAAGAAATATATTTATTTTTATAAAAGCTGACTTGTGTGGTATTCTTCTGAATACTATGTACTTACCAATTAAATTATTTGTTTACCAATTAAATGTGTATGAATTATAAATGCATTTTTTTACTTATCAGAGTTTTATCGTGTTTTCCTATCGACCACGTTCCATCAATCCATATGTATATACAAAGCTAGTATTTAAAAAAAAGTTTTATACATTTTGTAAAGTGATTACTTAAACAAGTCAATGACAGGTCATAAGCCCGGAAAATATATATATTTCAATTTTTACTAATCATAATATTCCCATCTTTGCTGTAATACACATCAACAAACAATTAAATACATTCATCTAAAGAATTTATAAGTAATTTTATAAATTCAAGAGTACTTTCGTCTTTCTTCTAATTCTATATTTTACTTCTAAATAAAAAAGATATTTAAAAACCTTTCAAAGATTCAAAGCATGGCTGACACGTTGGCTTCTTTATCCGGTCATTATCTCAGTAAAGTCGGCGTAAACTACCCGTTGTTCGTAGTCAATGATCGCGGAGGTCGGGGGTAGTAATGCCGGAGAAGTACAAAGGCACCCACGGTAGAGCGAAGAAAAAGAGAGGGCGCAGGGAAAGGGGATGTCACAGAAGATGTGTATCTAGCAAAAAGTGGCGTTTTCAATCTACATAATCGCCTTAAGTAAATTAGCTGGCGAAGGTTGGAAGGTTTATTCAAGGGCGAACACCGGAAATTAGATCTGTATATTATACTCTTTTCTGCACGAAAATTGTCTGCTGTACTAACTCTTGG
Organism: Micrasema longulum; assembly: GCF_059751315.1. Classification (NCBI taxonomy): domain Eukaryota; kingdom Metazoa; phylum Arthropoda; class Insecta; order Trichoptera; family Brachycentridae; genus Micrasema; species Micrasema longulum. Next base: position 172,063 of record NW_028277373.1, read on the forward strand.
CGTTGTAATTGTCAAACGTGGTACAACAATCGTTTACTGTGACTTGATTAAATTGAAGTAGTCAATCATCATCATTCCCTTTTTGCACCTATGCATAGGGAACTCCATCGGTACACCAATTGCAGTGTATCCTGATTATTTTTTCTTGCATGGTAGGCAAACGTGTTGACCATTACAACACGAGGAAGACTTATTTTATTTTATTTTTTATTTATTTCGGACCGTACATAAAAAGAAATCATTTTTCTGACAATAAATAATATTATACATAGTTAATACATCCGAAATAGTAAGAAAACAATATAAGAAACCTAAAACACAGTACTTTACTGGTGGTTTAACTTAAGCTGGCGCGTTCAGATAGCTAACGCATTTAAAATCTACAGGATGTTGATTTTAAAAAAACGTTGCATTAAATTTTAACCAAAAGTGCTATCTTTTTTTTAAAATTCGGTGTTGGATAAGGGGGTTGTGTATATGAAAAAAAAATACAATGGGTAAAAAATAAATAAAATGTAATATTAATTTACTAAAATACTTTGTTTCATTATTTTATATTTTTTAAATCATTTTTCAAAATGTTGCATTTTACTAATTATAGTCCTTCCAAGACCAAGGGGCAATTTAAATTTGAAAAAATGTATTTTTACTATAGTCAATTACTCTAGAACTAGAATGCAAAGTTGGGTAGATTGTATTAATTATATAAATAAGAAGATTTATTGTTTATCAATAAGTGTGTGGACATATTTTTTTAATATAATTTGTACTGTGCATTTTAATTATACTCTATTAATTATTATTATGATGAACACAAAATATTAAATAAAAAACATGCTTGTTTAAAAATAAATACTCGAAATATATGACATTTTCTTAAGTAATTGTTTTTTTTTTCGCTCTAATCCAAAAGAGATTTTTAAAAACTTTTAATATAACATCAATATTTTTGAAATCAGTATTATGTAAATTAAAAATGTTTTTGTGTAAGTTTTGTGAAAACGCCATCACTACCTAAATATTTATAAACAAATGTTTTTTATTCATAACTTAATACTCGTAAATATTATTATTTTTTTACTGTTTTTTACTGAATCGCAGCGAAATTCAGGCAAACGCAGAAGCATCCTGTGTATATTGTACTACCATATCATTAGCAACTAATAAAGCAATAGTTGTCTATGTCACGCTCATAAGCGCGTCTGAGCGCGAGAGAGACGGATATTATTTTCATAATGCGTATTTAAAAAAAAAAAAAATTTTCACCTAAACATTCTTCTTAACAATTTTTTTTAATTCCCGCCAAACTGCAAAAGCAGTTTTTTTTGCAGGGATTTCTCTCTTAAAACATTTTGGTAACACAATATCATAATGTTTACATAAAATATTTATAAAAAATCTTAAAAATATCAACAAAATAAAAGTTTAAAAAAAATAAATACAAGTAAATCAAGTCTTTTTTGATAACGAAATATAAAAAAAATAATAAACAAATACTTTTTTTGACACTGTTTTAAATTGTTTGGTTTCCCCATTTTGCCGTGCGATGTCATACCATGGGCTTATTTACGGATACTACACAATGCGTATGTGTAAGTATAGCGCACGCGCCAGCATATAAAAATCCACCAGTACACCATCTATATAAATTACATTAATAGCTTTCACTATCAGAAAGTTTTAAGTAATATTTTTCAATTGCGGCACTTTTGGATTTGCTATTCGGCTTTTCGTGTTTTAGCTCATGGGGCAGTTAATTACATTCGGAATGGCCAATATTTTCCAGAGACCCTTTGCCGATCTTCGTTGAGCGAAACTAAGACACACGAAGATTCACCGAGTTACACGTATTGTACTTGTGAATACATGACCAAATGTGTATTTTAAATTTGTGTGAGCAGAAAACTATTTTCTGTGACGTGTAGCAAATGTTACCCATTACAATACATAGCTCCCCGTTTTCTCTCACTAATCGTACTATGGTTGCTGAAAAACATACTTGATTGACAATGTGTAATAATAAAATAATTGTACCCTTAATTTTTGAAATTTCCTGAATAGATTTTTAACTTACTAGACGCAGAGATGTATGCTTAAATGAGAGGTGATGGCGGAAAATCTTATAAATAGTATAAAATTTGTATGTGTTCGTTATTGAACCCGAAAACTATTTGTGAAAACTTGTTCTTTATAAATTTATTTATTTATTCATATTTTTTGCTTACAAACTATAATTAATAATAAAAATAATGTGACCTCACTGGGGTTTCCCGTGCCGAGGACACTTAACAATACACTTTTTTTAATTACATTTGAGAATACACAAAGAAGACTAACTTAAAAAAAACGAAGATAATTAACAAATATTCAGACAGTTTTAAAAACAAGGTATTTATGTACATCTATATTATTAATATAACAAAACACACAATGAAAATAACAAAAACCTAACATAAGCTTTACACTTGTGGAGCAGTTGATTCAATATTGGTATGGGCGAATGAGACAATCCATTTTACTTCTACCTAGCTCCACTATCCATTTTTTATAGCCTTTTTGAACATATTCTCGTTACTAATTGTTTTAATCGATAGTGGAAGTAGATTATAGATTTTAATTGAATAATACTCAAAATCCCTTGGTCCGAAAGTGGTTTTAGTTTGTATTTGTTTGAGTTGTCTATGTGTTGAGGATCTAGTGATTGTATTATTTATATGTGATGTATTGTGGGGATTATGTCTTTCATTAGAGTAAGAGTAGTTTTTGAATCTATAAGTGAGTATTGTTTTAGCGTATAATTGTTTTGGTGTCATAAGTTGTGATTTATGGAATATTTCTTCAGTAGATGTCTGTATCGGGACTCTGAGTATTATTGATAAGTAAAATTAATGGAATTGTAAAAATCGGCTCAAAATTTTGAATGTATTACCGACGTTTTTCTCGATTTGGGAAAATATCCTCGCTGCGTTATCTGATCTGCGTGATACTGTCTTTAGTCTGTAAAATCTTTATCAATATAAGGATAGAGAGATCTTCCGAAACCGCCAGTATATCACCTAGCGAGTAGATAAGTATATTGATCCTATGCGAGGGTGGATGAACCATTTATGGACTGGCCTACACCGCGACTTCGTGATCCGAGAGCCAATCAGGGGGTCGCCACCCTTCTACACTCGTAGAGGGTGAATGGAGGTGTTTCTCGTTTAATGTTCAAATTTTGACCGACCGAAATCGGGAATCGGGTGCAGGCGAACACATTTTAGGGAGATCAAAAAAGTCTAAATTTGTTGCAACAGTGAGAGAAAACATTTTTAAGAATGGAATATAAAAGTCTAGGTTTTCACAGGGCTTATGACCTGTCGATGACTGGTTTAACATTGTTGAATTATCTGGAACACATAGTTCATTTTACACACAGTAACATTCACCATTCTGTCCATGTTTAAACATTCTCATTTCCTCGACTCTTCCATCTGTTGACTTTATAAGTAAAAGAGCTAAAACCTTTATCACGTGGGTGAGATTCATCCGGCTGAACCAATTCACCAATTAGGCAACGCCTGAAAAAAATGATTTTTTTTAAACAGTTTGTTTGATCAACATTGTTTTGAGTATGTCCAAATGTTCGTAGACGGGCTGGATTTCATCGCTAGGGAGTTATTTATCTCACCCACATGATAAAGGTTTGGAAGAGTTGAGGAAATATGGATGTTGGAACATGGGCAGAATGGTGAATGTTACGCAGTGTGTAAAATAGCCACTTAAATCAGACAGAGATAGATCATAAGCCCTGTAAATGACTAATAAAATTTTAAAAAGTTTAATAAAGTTTTCTGCATTAAAACAGAATATGCATTATTTTTTTCTTCTAAACACGGTCAATTGAACGAAGTTATGCAGAAAGCATCCAGTCCACAATTTTGAAAAAATGAGATATTGTTGTTTTTGGGTGCAGTAAGGTCAATTCTATGTCCTGCTAATAACAGCAAGACCACTTTCATAGAAAAAATGGTTTTAATCACCCTTCTAAAATGGTGTCCATCACAAAAACGGCATTTCTCAGTTTGCAGAAAACACCCACAGCACTAGAAAAATCTTGACGAATTTTAAAAATTACGAGTATTAAAACGGGTCAATAACGAAACTGAATTCTTGTTTGTTTTATAAAAAAAACTAATATATTCATTATTTATCATCTGTTAAAGTCAAAAACATTCGAACTGTTTTGTAGATTTGTTTATTCACTCTTTTCACAAAGGCGCTATTATCTCAGACAACAAACACTCCCAGACTACCAGAAGTCAAACTAGAAGATGGGTCACGGGGTCTATCACAAATTCTGAATTTGGGCAAATAAATTTCAGGTTTCTGGGCCCCAAAATATTCAATATGTTACCCAAAGATTTCAAAACCATGACCCGGATTCAATTTAACAAATTTGTAAAAAACTGGATTTAGGTCGAGATAAATCGGAAAATTTACTCAAAATAAATTCCTAGTAAATTTATACTGTATAATTGTATTGTGTATTAACAAGTAGGTAGTAATGTTATTGTTTATTTTTGCATAAAAATGTCTGCCTTAAAACAGGTTGTACCTAGTTAGGCAGACTAGACATGATCCAGAGAAATCTATTACCTAAGTGTTTATGTAGTAGATAAAGTTATTGTTATTTTTGTTAATAAACTATGATTATTATTATTATTATTATTATTATTATTATTATTATTATTATTATTAATTATATATATATATATATATATACATTTGAGAATAAAACAGCGATTAAAATGTCTTTATTCTCAAGTTTTCTTTAAAGATTAGGGCCAGATTACAAATGTTGAACGATTAGGTTTGGAGAGTCACAGAACTAAAGACGTTCACCTTTCCGGGAGCAAAGGCGATATCTGATAAGAATAGAGAAACTAACTTGGATGTAAGCACTTAACGCCCAAGACAAACCTGATGACAAACGATGATAAGGCCAGATAGTTATTTTTACCAAAGTTTTTTAGAGTAATAAAGGTCGTTTATACGTGGACAATACGATATTGTTTTGTCACAGGACTTGACCACTGTCCACGTGTAAACAGAAATTTGTAGGACGAAACGTTGTTACGAGACATTGTCGCCGAGATAGACGGGCGGGCTGTTTACGCGGAACTATGAATAACCTTCCAATCTTATATAATACCTTCCAATATTAATTTATATTCCAACCTTCAATAAAAATATGGCGCACTTTAATGCCTTATCACGTATATTAAGATTGTAAAATAATGTAGAAAGTAATGCTGATATTGATATCTTTAGCGATACGTTAAATAATTATGAGAAAACTGTAACGCAATTTACAAAATCAAATAGTCACTGATGTTAACTAGGTAAAATAATTTGTAATAACCTGTAGTAATAATTTATTGTAATAACTTTTATAAAAAACATAGAACATTAAGCTAGCTAATTTAAAATAATATCAATTACAAACTTTTTTTTTCATTATTTGTTCATGCTGTGTTCACGTATAATCGATGAACAATAATATCTAAAATAACAATTTGTGATTATTGTACCAATGTCGTATGTGTTGTTTATTGTTTGTGAACAAAAAAAAATAAAATAACCCCAACCACCGAACCATCGCGCGCGGCCGTATTGTCCGGGTCGCTTTCGTATATTTTTTTTGACGAAAACGAAAGCAGAAAAAATCCCTTTTATTATTTAGTTCGTTCTATAACAATTCCAATACACCCTTAAAAAAAAAAAATACTTAGGATTTTATTACTTACTCAAATATTCAAATTGTCAGACCATTTACTAAAAGTCGTAAATAACCCGCTAAGCCTCTATTATGAGGCTTGTCAGTGGGTGGGATAGAGAGGATACGAAAGAAGGTAATAAAAAATACACCACAACACCCAGACCAATTAAGAAAAACATATTTCTTGGATTTTAATCTTGCAACTGGCGGGAATCGAACCCGCGACGCCAGTTTCACAGTTTGCCGTCTAACCAACTGCGCCGCGGCGCCTGTCTTAAATTGCATGTAGGTTTAATTGGTGTCCTGACGAAGAGACGGGTACGTCTCGAAACCGGTAGACATAGAAAAGTCGGTAAACGGTTACATACAAATATTTAATAACATTTAGTAAAATGTTTGACCACAAAGGTAATGCTTTGAACATTGATAAGATTTAACTGAATTTTAATTGAATTTAACATTGACTAATGATATATATTTTTTAATCTATAGCTACTCTCAGTTTAAAATACGGATCCCGATATTTGTATACGTATAATTTCTTATTGTACATAATTTGAAAGTTTAATGTTTTCATCATAAAAACGTAGAAAAGCTCTTCCTAAAAAACAAAATTTGCGTTTATTTTAGAAGGGGGTGCCGCGAGCTTGAATATTTCTGCTTCCGGGGGGTTGAAGGTCTCGGTGGGAAGGAAACAAAGTGTTTAAAGGTAGGTGAAGTAAGTTCTGGAGACACTAATGAAACAACCACGGACAGCAGACAGCCGGAGTGAGAGTTTGAGATTATTATAACACCAAGCAATAAGATTGAGATATTTAATCTAAACTTCTCCCTTTCAACAATATTTTGAATGGGTACAAGTCAAAATCTAGTTGTAAAAGTAATGAAATTGACTTATTATTATTTCTCTATTATCTGATGATGCGTAGGGCACTGCATCGGTACACTTACATCAGAATAACGCTTTAGATGCCAGTCGAGGGACTTTGAAATGTTCTAGTGTATAAACATTATTTCAAATAAAAATTTCATGTCAACCACGTCAGTAATCGAACCTGAGACCTCTTGTATTGACTAATAAGATCTAAATATGTTGCAACAGAGAGAAAAAACATTTTTGTGATGGGAATATGGAAGTCCGGGAGTTAACAGGGCATATGACCTGTCATTGGCTGGTTAAAGCGGCTACTTTAAATACAGTGTAACATTCACGATTCTCGCTATGATTGAACGTCCACAAATGTGGACTCTTCCATCTGTTGACTTTTGTGAAGTAAGATAGCTGAAACCTTTATCATGGGGGTGAGATTCATACGGCTGAACCATTTCACCTACTGGGCAAAGCCTGAAAACAATTGTTAAATGTTCAGACTTCTTATACCAGATCGGTGAATGAACAATGTTTTGAGTATGTACAAATGTTCAAGTGCTTCGTTGGTTTGAACGTCTAGAGCGAATGGACAGGGAAATCAAGGCTCAAAAGACTAACGAGGAGATGTTGAGGAATGTAGAAAACGAGGAAGACTGAGAATGACATGACGATGACATGACAATGGTATTCAAAAAAGACTTGAAGATGGACATGTCTAAATAGTAATAATCGGCGTGCGTGCGAGGTAAGATGGTAAGATGTATGAAAGTAGAAGAAGCGTGGATTGTATGCAAAGACAGAGATATGTGGAGTTTTGTCCTCTCAGCCTACTACTACAGGGAAATGGTGGGGTGGTTCTTTGTTTGTTTACATAATTATTCGAAAGTATTAGGAGGAACAAGGGCATGAATTTTTTCAACATTTTAGATATTTACCATTGATGAGTCCCTCTCATTTTTCTTTTTTAATAAATTGTTTTTTATGGGAGGACCATCCAAAAACCCAAAAAAGCACCCGGTTTTATCTGCCGTCTTCGGACGTGCGGTATACAATACAATAAACAATTTTGAAAAACGGAATATGTACAGACACAGAAATATTTATTCCGATACTCGTAAAAAAAAAAACAATACATCGGTTCAGTTTTGGGGTGCGAAAAACGGGACAGCGAAACTTCGATTTTGTCCATTTTAGTTTGGGGAAATCTGTCCAACGTACATTTGTATTTTTCGCATAGTATTACGGAGGTATTTATTTACTATCGGACATTGTCCATTTATACAATTTATAGGGTTTAAATATTACAATTAAAGGATAGTTAAAAACAAGATCTGGACTATTTATTTAGTGCTTGTTTAAATCGCTGTAAACTTAAACCAAAAAAGTCCAGATCTTGTCTTGAGTTAACAATACGACAAAGACGGGTCATTGGAGAATTAAGGCCATAGCTTGTTCTATGCCAATCGATAAACTGTATTTCATTTCGCAACTTACGATTCGAAATATTGAATTTTATTTGTCCCAGTAATGATAGAACATCGACATATCAGCATGAGAATAATTACCTATCTCTAGTCCAAGCATCCACGCTACTTTTCGAAGCGAGCGATGTTGGACTA